>NW_025208745.1:0-11406 GCF_004010195.1 Chiloscyllium plagiosum | reverse complement strand
CTCAGTCTGAGAACTTTATCATCGGCCATATCACCAACCTGGTTACATTTAAAATTTGGTGTCAGCAGTGGAGGAATGGGATGTGAAAAGGAAACAGTGATACCTCCAACATCCGTCAGAGCAGGAATTAGGATAAATCCACAAAGTGGGATTTCAGTCAAGTGGGAATTCTCTTTCGCAGAAGTTTGGGGTGGCTGGACCTTTACATTACATCGAAGCTGGCTTTGTCTGATTTTCCATGGACAATCAGGGATAATGGTGCATGGAAAGAAAAGTGCAGCTGGGACCACAATGAGATGAGCCATGACCTTATTTCCTGGTGGAGTAGTGTGAAATGGCTGAATGGCTCACTTGTGTCCCTCAGCCCTATGTTCTGATGTTCCATTCAGCTCTCGGACATGCTAAACTGGGGCAGATAGAGGCCACTCCGATGGTTAGCTGTAGTTTTTGAAATGTACTTGGAAAATCCAGGCTGGATCAGGAAGTGTCCACCACCCCCACCCCCCAGTCCCTGTTTCCAGGCTTACTCTCTCTGTAACTTCTGCTCCAGATGTGGGTCATGTTGTAGACCCAGATACGCTGAGAATACAGCCACATACCCTACCCAGGGTTAAAACAACAAATCCTCTGCTCTCCCTGAATGCAACATTGCACAACACGATTTCCAGCAAAATAACCCGTTACTTTCCAAAAGCATAACATGTGAAATTAATAAATAGGAACAGGAGTAGGTCAATCGGCCCCTCAAGCTAACGCTGTCATTTAATAAGAACATGGCTGATCTACTACAGGGCTCAACTCCACTCTCTTGCCGACTCCTCGTATCCCTCCACACCTCTCTGAGTTAGGGAATTCCAGACAGTCACTACTTTCGGAGAGAAGACATTTCTCTGCATCTCAGATTGAAATCGATGTTCCTTATTCAGTATCGATATCATCGAGTTCGATACTTTACACAAGAATGGAAAAAACTTCTCAACATCTACCTTCTCCAACCCCTTCTGTGTCTTGTAGGTTTCTGCATTGTCATTCCTCATTCATTTAAACCCCAATGAATTATTGCCTCACCATCTTAGAGATTCTCAATAACACAACCCTTTCTTCCCAGGAAACCGCCTAATGTACCAACCAAGTTACTTGCTGCATCAGCATGCTGACCTTATGTTTCATACACAGGAAGACTCCAATGCCTTTACTGTTCCTTTTCTGGAAGTCCTCTCCATTCAGTAACAGCCTACCTTTTGATTCTCAGTGTCATCCTCAAACTCGGATGTATATTGCACTCAACTCCCTCCTTCAGGCCGTCAGCATAGATTGCAAATAACTGATGCTGTCAGGCTGATATTTGTGGTATTCCAGCAGATAAACCTTTACCATAAAGATCTATTAATCCCGACTCTCCGATTTCTGTGTTAACTAATCATCATCCCATGTTAATACAGTATCCGACGTCCTGGAGCTTCTGTTTTGTGTAAGAACTTTTGTTTTGTAATACCTTGTGGAAAATCTCTGGAAAGCCTTGTGTCCACCAGATCCCCTTTATCAAGTCCGTTGTTACATTTTCAGGCATCTCCTGAAATACTTTGCATTATTTTACAGGGCAAAATATCATTTCCCTTTCACAAAACTACCCTGACTCTGCGTGAAGCTTTTCTTAATGTCCATGCTTGCCAGATGTTCCAAACTATACTAGTTCTATCTGTTTTCATTAGGTCCATGCGCTTCCAAATGTTACCCATTCATATGTTTGTCCAAATTAGTTTTAAATGTTGTAGCTGTCCTTGCATCTCCCACTCTTTCTCTGGAAGCTCATACCATACCCGCACCGCCCTCTGTGTAAAAACGCTGCCCCTTAGTCCCTTTTAAGGAGGGGGTTAGCGTGTTGCGCTTGTACAGGATGTAGGTGAGGCCACTTTAAGAATACTGCGTACATGTCAGTTGACCCTGCTAAAGGATGGATGTTGTTAAGCTTGAAAGGGTGCAGAAAAGATTTACAAGGATTTTCTGGAACCTGAGGGTTTGAGCTACAGGGAGATAATGAACAGGTTGAGGCTTTTTCGCCTGGACTGTCAGAGGTTGAATGGTGATATGACAGAGGGTTAAAAAAGTCCTGAGGGGCATGGATAGTCTGAATGGGCAAGATCTTTTTCCCAGTGTCGGGGCGCCCAGAACTAGACGGCATAGTGTGAAGGTGACATGGCAAAGACTTAGAAGGCACTTGAGATGAAACGTTTTCATACAGAGGCTGGTGGGCGTACTGTCAGAGGAAGTGGTGAAAGCCGGTACAATTACATGATTAAAATGTATCTGGAATGGTACATAAATAGAATGGTTAAGAGGGATGCGGGCCAAATGCTGACAAGTGAGACGAGATCTGATTAAGATGCCAGATTGGCGTGGACAATTGGACAAAAGGATCTGTTTCCAAGCTGTATGACTCTCTTATTCTCACAAGGGGATGAGTGAAAATTCTAAAAGGGCCATTAGAATGGGAATTCTCTTCCCCGGAAGTTTGTGGTGCCTCTCTGATTACAAGTATTCACAGCTGAGTTAGTTAAAGATTTGACAGAGAAGTGTGTCACTGATAATGGGACACAGGCAGGATAATGAGGCTCAGACCACAATCTGATCAGCGACAATCTTAATGCCTAGTGGAGAAGGCTCAAATTCTCTAATGACCCACTCCTGCTCCTCAGTCCCATGTTTCTGTGTTCCATTCAAGCCCACTAACCTGCTAGCAATGGTTTCCCCTCTTTGTAACTTGTGCTTCATTTGTTGATCATGTTGTAGACTCAAATTCACTGTGAACACGGCCCCCAAATCTCACCCAGCGACGGCTCACAAAATCCGCTGTCTCACTGATTGCAACATTCCATAAAAGACCTTCCAAGAAAATAACACCAACTAACTTTCCAATAACAGAATGGGAGAACATCAGGAACAGGGGCAGGTCATTCCCATCCCAAGCCTGCCTTGGCCTTCACTAAGATCAAGGCTGACCTGCTCCAAGTCTCAAATCCTCCTCAATGTCCAAGTCTTCTTGAGCACTTCCATAGAACACAGAACAAAGAACAGAACTGATTTGGAGATGCTGGTGTTGGACTGGGGTGTACAAAGTTAAAAACCGCACAGCATCAAGGTTACAGTCCAAAGGTTTAATTGGAAGCACACTAGCTTTCGCAGCGTCGATCCTTCATCAGGTGATAGTGGAGGGCTTAATCCTAACACATAATTTATAGCAGAAATTTGCAGTGAGATGTAACTGAAATTATACATTGAAAAATTGATTGTTCAGCCTTTCATATGTTAGAATACCATGATAGTTTCACTTCCTTCATATGTAAATCACAAAACCTTTTTTTTTAAGTTGCATTCTCAGGTTAGCTGTTAACAATGGTGATATCTAGACAATATGGTGACGGTGTTAGCCCCCTGTGTTCTCTGTCTATGCCATGATGTTTAGATTGATTATAATCTACAAAGTGAGATAACGGGGTTTTACATGAATTCATGCAGTTTTTGAGCTCAGAGTTCTACATGAATGCATGCAGTTCGGACCTTCAGCCCTCGACGTTGTGCCATTTATCCTACTCTAAGATCAGGCTAACCTACATGCTTCCGTTCACTTTGTTCCATGTGCCTATGCAAGAGTCTCTTAACTTTCACTCACGTATTTGACGCTATTACCACTGCTGGCAGTGCATTCGACACACCCACCACTCTCTGTGTAAAGACTCTATCGCTGATATTTCCCCTTAACCTTCCTCCAATTGCCTTAAAATTATGCCACTTAGTCATAGATATTTCTGCCCTGGGAAAATGCTTCTGGCTCTCTCTATGCCTCTCATCATCTTGTACACCTCCAGTGAGAAAAGCCCTTGCTCCCTCATGGTTTCATCATAAGACCTGCCCTCCAGTCCAGGCAGCATCCTGGTAAATCTCCTCCTGGTAAATCGCACTTAATGAGAATTAATTATGACCTCTACACTTTTTGGATTCGTTCATGGCACAAGGAAAGATGATTATCATCGGTGGGCATCAATCATCTCAGCCATGGGACACATTTGCACGAGATCCTCAGCGGAGCTTCCTCAGCCCAGCCGCTCCAGGTTGTCATCATAGAATCCCTACAGTATGGAAGGAGGCTATTCAGCCCATTGAATCCAAACTGAGCAGATGAGATTCCCGACAGTGTGGAAACAGGCACTTCGGCCCAACCAGTTCACACTGACCCTCCAAAGAGGAACCCACCCAGACACATTTCCCTCTGACTAATGCACTTAACATAATGGACAATTTTAGCATGGCCAATTTACCAGGCCTGAACATCTTCGGACTGTGGGAGGAAACCGGAACACCCGGAGGAAACTCATGCAGACAAGTGGGGAATGTGCAAACTCCACACAGATAGTTGCCCAAGGCTGGAATAGAGCCTGGACCCTTGTGCAGTGAGATAGCAGTGCAAGCTACTGAGCCACCGTGCCAGCAGACGAGGGGGCATTCACTGAAGTTTACAAAATTTTCAGAACAAGTCGTCCCTCTTCAGCTCTTGAAACAGTCTGTGCCCATGTGCAGCAAAACCTGGACAACATTCAAGATCGTGCTGTTAAAGTCTGGGTAACATTTATGTAACAGCACAGTACATTTCCACAGTGAAAGGAGGAGTTCATTCAGCACCTCAATCTGGTTTCACAAGAATGTGGGGAAGCGATTAATCCCATCAAAACTACTGGGCAATAAGAAGGATAGACCATTCAGTCCCGTCTGCCTGTTGCACAGGAAGACAGGGAGTCTGCTGTCTCCCACATGTCACATACATGGGAACAGAAAGAACCATTTCACACCCGGAGTCACTAACAAAGGAACATGAAGAGGTTATTCAGCTTGTCAAGCCACTAACGCAGGAACAGGAAAGTGTCAGAGATGCTCCAACATCACAAACAAATGGAGCAGGGGCTGCACAGACTGGTCCAAATTGATCCACATGGCTTAATTACTCATGGTACATATGTGTTACTTTAACATGGTTTTCTGGCAGTTGGAATGAAGTCAACATTTTTTTAAACATTCTCCAAGTTACCTTCCATCTCCGAGAAGGCAGACCCATGGTCTCCGTGGAGGTCAGAAACCGTCGGGGAATAACTAACTGTTTCAGAATGAAGGTATTGTGGGTGCTGACAGGATTGTGTACAAAGTGACATTCAATGCAGTGTCACACAGTAACTGTGCATTAACGTGTTCAGAGTTCATTCAGAGCCTGCATCTCGCTGTCAATCGACACGGGGGCTCTGCAGATGCATGTAAACTGTCGTGAATCAATCATCTAATGAAAAGAATGACATTTTCACCCCATTCAGCTGTTTGGGACATAATGAGTTTCTGTCCATACCCATCAAGCTTCGAGTTCGCATTCTCTCACAGCGCTACAGATTAAGCACATAGTTACTGCACTCTCTCCTCATGGTAACATCATGCCAGTGTTTAGTCTGGTCAAACTACTTTGCACTCTCTCAGTGACAAAGTGATAATTGATTATAAAGCAGACCAAATCTTTCCACAATGCACCAAATACTCTCTCAATAAAACACGATCAGTGGGAAAGATATTCTAACTTTTGTACTTCAATTATTTTGCATGAAGAGCCACATATCATTTACTTCCTGCCCTGTATGAATTCTGTCAGTGACTTATGACCAAGGACATCCAGATCCTTTTCAACAAAAGCACTCGTCAACCTCTCTACCATTTAATAAATATAAATGTACATGATGATATTTGTTGTTCACATCTGAATCATTTTTATAGCTTGTGAACAGCTATTGCCCAAACACTGATCCTGCTCCCACCCATCAATCATTCAGTCCAGAGAAAAATAGTATTCTTCTTGTATCTCCATTACCCAATTTTTAATCCATGTGGTATATATTCCACCCCTACCTACCCATGGACTCGAACATTCCCCACTCACCTGTATTCAAACATGTCAAGATCTTCTAAAAATACAAATACTCCATTCCCATTGTTACTCAACTGCCGATGTCACAATGGACAATCTCCACAAACAGGTTTATCAAAGATCATTTCCCTTTCCTAAATCTCGGCCGAATGTACCAAATCATATCATTATTCTCCAAGTGTCTAGGCGTCACGTTCCTTATAAAAGATTCCAACATTTTTTCTCACAGCTGACATCAAATTATTTAGTTTTCTGTTTTCCCTCTCCATCCTGTTTTAAATATTTAGGTTGACAATAGCTGCTGTCCAATGTGCAGGATCCTTTCCAGAATCTAACTAGCTTTGAAGAATAATCAGTAATTATTTCACTAGCTCTGTTCTCATCTCAATCACTCTGAGATGTAGCTCATCAGATGCAGCAACTTATGAAACTTCAATTCAATTAGATTTTCAATAACATACTCTTCATTAATTCTGATTTCCTGCAGTTTCCAATTTTTTACCAGTCCCTCTGTTCCCTAATATTTCTGGAAATTAGTTTCTGTACCTTCCCCTGTGGAGATGGAACCAATGCATTCCTCTCAGCGGGCAGATGGTTTCAGTCAACTCATGAATACATTGGAGGACTGCACTTCAGAGATGGCGGATGTATTACCCACTGCTGCCTGCAAAGTTCCAGAATCAATCCAGTTTAATTCATCGTGAGTGTCAGCGCAGTCCTGCTACTGGTGCGAGAAAACAGGTTATACTGAAGGAGGGGATACAGCTCAGTGACCACCTCAATTTTGAGACAAGTTGGTTTTACACTTTACACCTGAATGGGCGCAGCTGAGACGGATGTTCCTGGAAAACCCAGAGAGGAAAATATAGTGCCTCGCTCCTCCCTGTTTATACAGCTTCCCTTCTTTGTAGTCTCAGCTCCATTAGTTTATCATGGACCCAGACACACTGTAAATGCAGTATTCAGAGTGGGGTCCCCAGACCATCGAGGCTCCTTGAATTAACCCAGTAGCTGACATCACTATCCTGAGAACATCATCCACAGACCCTCCACTGACAGCAGCAATTAAATTCCCCACACCTACAATGCATCCATTCAGTATTGAAAATGCCTCGGTCTCCTCAGTTTCTCTCGGAGAAATGAGGACTGCAGATGCTGGAGATCACAGCTGAAAAAAGTGTTGCTGGAAAATCACAGCAGGTCAGGCAGCATCGAAAATTCAGGAGAATCGACGTTTCGGGCATGAGCCCTTCTTCAGGAATGAGGAAAGTGTGCCAAGCAGACTAAGATTAAAGGTAGGGAGTAGGGAATTGGGGGAGGTGCGGAAGAGTGCCTCATCTCCCGCCTGGGAACCCTCCAACCACAAGGGATGAATTCAGATTTCTCCAGCTTCCTCATTTCCCCTCCCCCCACAATGTCTCAATCCCAACCCTCGAACTCAGCACCACCTTCCTGACCTGCAATTTTCGTGTTGAAAATGCCTCGGTCTCCTCAGTTTCGCTTCCTGGCTGAGAAAGCTCTTACATCTCCACACAGTCGCACAGTAAACGTTCCTCTCTCCAATGAAGCAGTTGACAATGTAACATTACGATTCTCTATATCTCAGCGACTATAAGTATTGCTGATGGAGTTGATCACCACACTCAGAGACGAGAGATAGAGGGAACATAACTCATGGTAAGCAGGGGCATCCCATAATAAATATGATATTCAGGAATATGTGAAAAGGGGAAATGTTAGAATAACTTCCCATTCTGTTTTCCTTCCAGTCCATCATCAGCATTCCTTTTGCTTGCTTTACCTTTCTCTCTCTCTCACATACACACACACACATTTACTCTCTCTCTTTCTCTCTTGCTGGACATCATCCATTCAACACAAACATCCCGCTAATCCTTCCAACCATCCCTGATATAATGATATTATTTCTCAGTTGCATTCAGTTTTGATAGGTTCACTGAACTCGCAACGGTATTTGTTTTTTTTTCCCGACAGACTGCCATACCTGCTGAGAATCCCCAACATTCTTTCAGAAGGTGGAGAATTTTATTTTAGATCGCCAGCATCCGCATTTCCTTGGTTATGTCACCTTTAATGTTGTTGTTTCACGGGATGCCAGCATCACTGACAAGGGCCGCATTTGTTGTCCATCCTAACTTCCCTTGACCATGCGGCCATTTGTCAAGGCAATATGGAGGCAACCATAGTGTCGTGGGTCTGAGGTGACACTTAGTTCAGACAGGGCAAAAATGTTAGGTTTCTTTACCAAAGGTTATTAATAAAATAAGAAAAGAAATCCTGATGGTTTCGGCTTGTCATGAGTGAAATTAGGTTTCATTCCAATTTTTGATATTGGAATTTAAATTTAGTCATCGAATGTGGTAGGATTTCAGACAATGCGTTTATAGTCATAACCTGTGCCTCTGAATTACACAGTCAGTGACATTATTACTCTGTTTAAGAGTCCATGTTGTGAAGTAACTGTAGAGACAAGAACAAGCTTGTGGTCAAACTATTTGCAACTGGAAGAGAGGTCAGAAGCCATAAAATCTGGAGCCATAAAATCTGTCGTTAACGAAGAGATAGGTGATGGCGAAGTCAGCAACATAACTCAGGCTGAGCTGGAGATTGGGGATATTATGAAGGTGGGTGTCGGCAGGTTTGATGACAGAGAGAATATGGAGACATAAAACAGTTCACGGTAAAAAGGAGACTCAAGGTTCCAAACTGTCTTGTTCCTTCTCAGATGTTTATGAGTAAGTAGTTTGGAAATGCATGAGAAGGAAGTGGCGTTTGTGACGGAAAGTTCTTGTTTTTGTTAAATATAATCATCAGAATAGCAATAACATTCAGCCTCATTTATAGAATCGACAGAGATAGAATTACCAGGAACACCAATAATGGCGAGGATGGGATAGTATCCAGCTTGAATAATGATCAGCACGGCTAGTATCCGCAACTCTAACCGCGGCCAATCCTGAGAAAGCCAATAAAGACCCGATAATAAACTCCTGTCCATTGATGGAAAATTCCAGCCTAATGTTCTCAGATTCTGATCCATTGTTGGAACATTCCAGTTTAATGGTCTCAAAGTAAAATCCATTGTTGGACCATTCTAATGTTCTCAGATTCTGATCTCTCTCTCTTTCTCTGTAGCTGTTGATCCCAATCTTGTTGAGGTTGACTCTGCGCCGAATACTATGGCATAACAAGTTGAAAGAAGTCCCTAATTATGGAAGAGGGAAATCCTCCAGTGATCCAGTTAGGTCCAGAAAGACTGATATTAATCACAGTCACTGAACAAACAGCTCCAGTTAACCCATTTCACGGCAACTCTGATATATCACAATAATACTTGGTGTGGATGGGATTTTGATATCGATGATTATTGGGCTAATGGCACATCTCCAGTTGTAAACATCGAGGTGAGGGAGAGACATAATACTTTCTCTTCAAAAGTTCGATTATTATGTTGTTTTTTGGCAATATAGGAATTGCTGGGCTCCCGAGGCCGTCTGTGTCTGATCACCACGCCCGCTGCATCTTTTTGCTTTATGTATTAATGTTTAACTTTGACTTTTGTCTGTCCAGCATTTAACAGCTTAGGTGGGTTTAGGTATTTTTGAGAGACACGTACAGTGCCATAGACGATGTAGATACAGTCCATTCCTTGTGTTCTTGCAGCCGCGGCCTGGTCCTGTTGAGTGATCGTCAAACTCTCACAGAACCAGGATTCTTACTTTTACCTTTGGCCAGTTATTGCTGGTGTCTCAGCAGGGTTGGAAGGCAGGAAATCTCTCCCCGTTCTACACACTCTCTCTGTGATTTCTCTCGGAACTGTCTTTTGATGTTCTTTCCTCCTGGATTGGGCAACTGCATGTGAGACAATCTGTTTCCTGCATTTGTTTTTTGACATTTATGATGATACCATATTGGAGCAGTTACCGTATAGTAGTTAAATAAACTATTATTCTGATAAGTTTTCCAACAGAATTAAGTTATTGGAAGTTCCTCTTCCTTTTGTTGTCTTTTATCGACAGTCTTCGAATAAATTGTGTTTTGCTTAATGTCGAATATTTTGACAAAGTAAATTCTATCTCAAACACAGCATCTCACATTTACCAGATGAATGGGCCGAGCAGGAGGAGTGATAATCATGTCAAGAATTATATCGGATACCCAATCCACCTCTCAGATCCAGCCCGGACCCGAAAAAGCCCAGCTGAGGTATCTCCTCAACATGAAGCACTGCGTAGACCAGGCTAGCGTACTGCTTAGCAATCCGTCCAGGATCGAACACTTTTAGAGCTCAACAGTTCACTACTTATGTGTCCAACAGTGCACTGATCTATAAATTTGGACTAAATGATCTGGTCAGCACAGGGCGCTGTGCAGAACACACAAAGGTATTGTTCTATACACACGGACTGGATATCTGTGCAGCACGGGGAGCTGTGCAGTAAATAGCAGTGAATTTGTCTTTTAATCTGGAGCAGTTACCTTCCCAGCATACGCAGCTGTGTGCACCAATCGCTGCATTGCTCAGTAACACTGGGTTAGATTACTGCCCAGCGTGGGGAACCTTGCAGCTCATGCTGGAAGCGACAGGATGTGCAACACCTCTCCATTTACAGCTCCATATCTCCAGTGTGGCATGACACAGGAGTGCTGTGGGTGTGAAACTCACTGTCAGAGAGAGATGGCGGGGGGATCAGTTTAAATACCAACAAATGGGAGGAATTTGGTTAAAAGAGAGGGGAGATTAAGAGAGAATTTCAGAGAAGAATCTGACGGTAGGTTTAAAAATTGTGAAATGAGAACATTTCGATAGCGTCTTGCAATATAAGGCACTGTTTCTCGGAATGATGGGTGAGCAAGATATTTGTGTAAGTTAAGATGATGGAGAGTTTTGTATAAACATTTGGCCTGCAGCGTTGTAACTGGGAGTAGGATCAGCAGAGTCTTAGACTCACTGGGCTGAATCGTACAATAATTTGTCTCAGTGCCATTTTCATTGAATGTGACAGAAGGAATATCTGCACGAGGCAGAGCTAGTTTCCTGGTTGTTACCTTATCGAACTCACCTCATTAACTACCCACCCCACTCCATGGAGTTCCTCTCATTGAACGCCTGCCTGATTTTCCCGCCCATTATAGCTGGAGGTGCTCACCATCGCCTGAATGCCCCTGGATATTCTGTGATTCCTGATACTGTTGCCATCATTAAAAGGCCAATGGGCACACGGTTGAGCTTTTTCAGTTTGGAGCTGCCCTGCACAGTTTACCCGAGGCATAACAGATATGGGGAAATTACACCACAGTTTGTCGACAGGGGCACGGAGGTCCTGGTGAATGGTCTAGTACAGAGAGGGACCATTCTCTTCCCAGAGCATGGTCTGAACACACCACCCAGCTCAGTGCAGTATCTGCGATCCGAAGAAAAGTCCAGC
>NW_025208744.1:13424-15098 GCF_004010195.1 Chiloscyllium plagiosum | reverse complement strand
TCCTGGATAGTGATGGGTTTACGGGCTGGATGTGAGAGAAGGCTGTAGGTGCTGGAAGAGTTTACAGCACTAGGGAGGACTGGAGGAGCTTGAGGTGGTTACAATGATAGGGAGGTATGTAATTCCCAGTGTGGGTTCCAGTCATGTGGAGCGACGCACGTGCTGGAGGAATCCTCAGTGACAAGAAGAGGTGAAGATGCTAGAGATCAGTTGGGGTGGATGGGTGGAAATGTTACAGAGATAGGGAGGTGTGTAGTGACTGGAGGAGATTACAGAGATAGGGAGTGTTGTTGGGTCTGGACGAGATTCCAGAGATAGGGAGAGTTGTAGAGGGCTCGAGGATGTTACAGGGATTGGGAAATGTGTAAGGTTTGACTAGGATATAGAAATTGGGAGAGGCATAGGGTCTGTAGGAGCGTACCGAGTTAGGCAGGTGTGTTTTGGATAGAGTCACATTTTTGCCATCAGAGATATGGTTGAAGGAGGTCAGGATTGACAACTTAATATTCTGTAGTACAGGAACTATAGGCTGGACATGGTTTGGTTTTATTAACTAAGGAGTCAAATACTGCAGTAAAGAGGGATGATGTTGTTGAAGGGCCTTCAATTGAGGCTTCGTGGATAGAGACTGGAATACAAAGATGACAAATATATTGGTAGGGTCATATTAAGACGCCCAGTTAGAAGAAAGATCAGGAGCTATTGTGTAACCAATCACTGTCGTGTATAAAACAATAAGAGGTTAAATCTATTTATGCTTTTCAATATCCAACATTTATTGGGTAGTCATGTGCTTTTACGCGGGGACAGATATGTTGAAATTTAATGCTGAGAGCTTCTCATATCAACATGTAGAAGATACAAGGGATAGTGCATTGCTGGGTCATATTGTGGAGAATGAAGCCAGTCATATGTTCGACGCAGGATTGGGAGAGAATTTTAGGACCAATGATCATAACATCATATATTTTAATTTCCGTAAGGAAAAGGGGAAAAACATGTCTTCAAAATATAAGGTTTTTGGACTGGGGAGACGGAGTTTATTAGAAAACAGAATCTGGCCAAAGTAGTTCTTCTTCACTTCTGGGTAAAGCTGTCGTCGAACAGCGTGGAGTGGGGACGAGTGCAAATGCTCAAAATTGATTTGGTGAGAGTATGGGCCCAATATGTTACAATCTAAGATCAAGCTTAGGAAAGCAATCCCAGAGACACGCCGATGTCTACAAGTATTCAGAACTGAATAACAAAGTAACAGGAGTAGCTGTGTAGCTTAAATCTAAATAACTGAGTAAAATAACTGAGTAGCTTAAATCAGCTATAAAGTGAGCAGATCAATAGAATCCCTTAAGAATGTAGAAAGTGCAGCGCTGAAGTTAAGGAAGTCAGTAGAAGGAAATAAAGGAGGTGTGATAAAACATTAGCGGGTATGATTAGTAAGAAGCCCAAGATATTCTATCCACATATCGGGGGAAGAGGATAACAAGGGAAAGAATGGGGAATATGAGGGATCAAAGAGGCCGCCTGTGCACACAGCCAGAAAATACGTGAAACACGTCTTTCATATCCGTCTTCACTTGGGCGATGGAGTTCTTGGATTCAGGGAGAGTGACTATGTGACCCTTTAACAGATTGATAGCGACCGGAAGGAAGAACTGGAAGTTTTGGCAGAGTAAA
>NW_025208744.1:7083-10509 GCF_004010195.1 Chiloscyllium plagiosum | reverse complement strand
GAAGGACTGAAGATACTGCAGGAGATTACAGACATCAGTAGCAGTGGAGGGCTGGAATATGTATGTGTTGGTGGAGATTATGCAGATAAGAATAGGTTTAGGTGGATGACACCGATATAGGGAGGTGTGGCGAGGCTGGGGGAGATGACAGAGGTCAGGAAGACCTTCAATGATGGATGAAGTTCACAGAGGTAGGGATGGTTAGAGCGGCTGGAGGAGTTTACGTAGATAGAGGATGAAGTGGGTAGAGGAGGTTACAGAGATGAAGACT
This sequence comes from Chiloscyllium plagiosum, assembly GCF_004010195.1. Classification (NCBI taxonomy): domain Eukaryota; kingdom Metazoa; phylum Chordata; class Chondrichthyes; order Orectolobiformes; family Hemiscylliidae; genus Chiloscyllium; species Chiloscyllium plagiosum. Next base: position 10,238 of record NW_025208744.1, on the reverse strand, counting down.
GCAGTTGTCTCTGGGTATGCTTAAGGAAGTGGGGAAAGATGTAAAATAAAACATAGTAAAATACAGCGCAGATCAGGCCCTTTGGACCTCGATGTTGCACCGACCTGTGAACTAATCTAAAATAATCCCCCTACACTGTCCCATCATCATCCAAATGCTTATCCAAGGATTGTTTAAATCCCCCTAATGTGGCTGAGGTAAGTACATTGGCAGGCAAGGCATTACACGCTCTTGCCACTCTTTGATTAAAGAACCTGCCTCTGACACCAGAAAAAAACCTATCACCCCTCAATTTGTAGCTATGCCCCCTCGTACAACTTGATGTCATCGTCTGAGGAAAAAGGCTTTAACTGTCTACTCTATCTAATCTTTTGATCATTTATATGTCTCTATTAAATCCCTTCTTAGCTTTCTTCTCTCCAATCGGAATGAGCCAAGTCTCTCAGCCTTCCCTCCTAAGACCTTCCGTCCAGACCAGGCAACATCCTCGTAAATCTCCTCTGCACCTTTCCAATGCTTCCACATCCTTCCTGTAATAGGGCGACAAAACTGTACACAATAATCCAAGTGAGGCTACACTAGCGTTTTGTATATTTGCAGAATGACATTACGGCTCGGTAACTCAATCCCTCTTCTAATAAGACCTAACACATCACATGCCTTCTGAACAGCACCTGGATAGCAACTTTCAGGGATCTATGTACATGGACCCCAAGATCCCTCTGCACATCCACACCACCACGAATCTTTCCTTTGACCCAGTATTCTGCCTTCCTGGTATTCTTCCCAAAGTGAATCGCCTCATGTTTATCTGCATTGAACTCCATTTGCCACCTCTCAGCCCAATTCTGCAGTTTATCCAAGTCCCCCTGCAACCCGCAAAATATTTCTATACTGTTCACTACTCCTCCGACTTTAGTATCATATGCAGACTTTCTAACCCATCCACCTATGCCTGCATCTGAGTCATTTATAAAAATGCCAAACAGCAGTGGTCCCAAACAGATCCTTGTGGCACACCACTAGTAACCGGACTCCATGCTTAATATTGTCCATCAACCACCACGCGCTGTCTTCCTACAGAAAGTCAGTTTCTAATCCAAACTGCTAACTCACCCTCAATTCCATGCCTCTGCACTTTCTCCAACAGCCAACCATGTGGAACCTTATCAAAGGCTTTACCGAAGACCATGTATACCACGTCAACTGCCCTACTCTCATCCACATGCTTGGTCACCTTCTCAAGCACCTCAATGAGGTTTGAGAGACACGACCTCCCATTGACGAAATCATGTTGACAATTTGCAGTCAAATTGTTGCTTGCTAGATGATTATAAATCCTCTCGCTTATAATCCTTTCCAAAATTTTTCCTACACAGACATAAGGCTCACTGGTCTATAATTGCCTGGGTCATCTGTTCTGCCTTTCTTGAACATGGGCACAACACTTGCAATCCTCCAGTCCTCTGGTACTAAACCTGTAGACAATGAAGACTCAATTATCAAAGCTAAATCTCCACCAAACCCGCCGTAGCGCACCAGAGAATGCTCTAATAAATCCTATCCAGCTCGGGGACGTTTTCACTTTCACTCCTTCTAGAATTGATAACACCTCTTCCTTACTAACCACGATCCTTTCTAGTCAAATATGCGTATTTCATTCATCTTCTCTATAATATTCGCCTTTTCCTGAGTGAAAACCAATGAGAAATGTTTGTTTAGCACCTCTTCGATCTCCACAGAATCCACGCTCAACTTTCCACTTCTGTCTTTGACATGCTCTATTCCCATTCTCGTCATCCTTTCATTCCTAACGTACCTATATAAAGCTTTCGGAATCTCCTTTAATTGACCTGCCAAAGACTACTCATGTCCTCTCTTTGCTCTTCTTAACTCTCTCTTTAAATCCTTCATAGCTAATCTGAAACTCTCCATCGTCTCATCGTCACATAAGCCTCCTTCTTCCACTTAACAAAAAAATGTGATTTCTGTAGGAGACCACGGTTCCCTTACATTATCACTTCCTTCCTGCTTCATAGAGCCATGCTATTCAAGGACACGCAATATCTGTTCTCTAAACCAACTCCACATTTCAATTATCCACATTCCCTGCATTTTGCTACCCCATTCTATGCATTCTAAATCCTGCCGAATCACATTACAATCGCCTTTCCCCCATTGATAACTCTTGCCCTATGGCATATACCCATCCCTTTCAGTCTAAACGTGTTCATGGAGGTTATATACATAAGAAAAAGTAGAGGTAATAGAGAATGGCAGAATTATGGGGCGGTATGAAGAATGTGGAGGACTTTCCAGAGACCAGGAGAGTCTCGTGGTTCGATCAGATTTACAAAGAGCGGGAGCGGGCAGTGGCTGGCCGAGGTTACAGAGACAGGGTAGATGTGAGAGCAGCTTAGAGAAAAATGTAGGGTTTGTAGGGGCTAGAGTAAGTCACAGATAAAGGGATATATGTAGATAATGGAGGAGGTTAGAGAGATTGGGAGGGATGTAGGGTTTGGAGGAGATGAGTGAGATAACGAGGGATCTGAGTTTGGAGGAGGTTGCAGAGTTAGGGAGAGGTGAAGGAGTTGGAAAGTATTAGAGATATAGAGAGTGGTGTTGGATTTGAAGGATTCAAAGTTTGTGCGTAGATTTGTAGCTCGGGTGCTCGTTGTTGTGGTTCTGTTCGCCGAGCTGGAAGTTTTTGTTGCAAACGTTTCGTCCCCTGGCTAGGCGACATCATCAGTGCTTGGGAGCCTCCTGCGAAGCGCTTCTTTGATCTTTCCTCCGGTGTTTATAGTGGTCTGTCCCTGCCGCTTCCGGTTGTCAGTTTCAGCTGTCCGCTGTAGTGGTTGGTATATTAGGTCCAGATCGATGTGGTTGTTGATGAAGTTTGTGGATTTGAAGGAGATTAGAGGTAGGGAGTGGTGTAGGTTTTGGAGATGATTAGAGAGATCGGGAGTGGTGTAGGTTTTGGAGGTGATTAGAGAGATATGGATGGATCTGGATTTAGAGGAGGTCACAGAGCTAGGGTGGGGTGAAGGTTGGGGAGAACATTGGAGAGATAGGGAGGTGTAGAGTGTTTGGAATAGGTCAGAGAGATAGAGAGTGCTTAGCGTTTGGAAGACTTTAGAGAGATAGAGAGGGGTGTA
>NW_025208744.1:3896-6936 GCF_004010195.1 Chiloscyllium plagiosum | reverse complement strand
TTTGGAGGAAGTTACAGAGGTAGGGAGGCGTAGCATTTGGAGGAGTTTAGAAATGGGGATAGGGTAGGGTTTGGAGGAGGTTACAGAGATAGAAGGTATGGGGCTGGAATAGGCTAGAGAGATTGGGAGGGGTGGGGGGTTTGGAGGTGGTTAGCGAGATAGTGAGGGGTGTAGGGTTTGGAGGACGTTACAGAGATAGGGAGGAGTATAGGGATTGAAGGAATTTAAAGAGAGAGGGAGGTAGAAGATTCTGCAGATATCTACGGTGACAGGATAGTTGATGAATGGACAGACAAGGGACAGAGAGTAATTGAAGGAGTGAGACCTTGGAGTGTCCAATCACGTGAGCCAAAGAGTCAGTGTCATACACGCTCTTCTGTTGACAGTAATAAGAATAAAAGACCCTGTAGTCCCTGCAAATTCCTCCTTCCTAATGCCTTGGAGCTAATGTCAGAATTGACAGAGATGTCCTACAGACTACTCAAGCAACAACGTGACATAACAAAACCTCATGGGGTCATATGAAAGGCTGACATGGAAACCTCCTGCTGACTCTCATCCCTCAGCCTCATGGTGTCAGATCAAACACTGACACGGGAACCTCCTGCTGACACCCGTTCTCAGCTAATGGATCAGTGTCCCTCTACATTGAACAGAACTTGGAGGAAACACTGAGAGAATGACAGAGCTGGCAGATGTATACTGGTTGGGCCATTTCAAACCCCACCAAGAAAGGTTCAGCAGCAGCATTACTGATCGAGGTGGTCGGGTCCAAAGGGACATAACTGCTTCACTGCGTCTGCACCGGGTCGGGGGGGACGACTGACAGGGAGAAACACGCTTGACTTAATTCTTACCAACCTACTGGCTGCAGACACATTGTTCGATGACCGTATTGGGAATGGTGGCTACCGCACGCAGTATGTTTGGAGACAAAATTGCACTTTTACATCGTGAAGACCCCCTGTGTATATGTGACATCATCACTGTGCTAAACAGGGCAGATTTCCAATAGATTTTGGAATTTTGCACTGGCCTGAGTGTGGTGGTTCGGGTCATTACCAACAGCAGCAGAATTGTACTCCAGTATAATTTTCACTATCACTGCCTGGCAAATGCTCCACTTTATCCTGACCATCAAGTCAAGGATACACCCTTGTTAAATGGAGAATACAGGAGGGCCTGCCTATAGTAACGCCAAATGCACCTCAGAATGAGATGAAGTTACTAAACTGGGCCACTTACTCATCACATGGTATAAATAGCAAATGAGACACAGATCTAACCAATGAATCAGACCTAACCTCTGCAATCCGGGTGAGTAGTGGTGGACAATCACACAACTCATTGAAGGAGGAGGATCCATAAATACCACCTTCCTCAAATATTGAAGGGCCCAGCACAATAATAGAAAAGCTAAGGCTGAAACTTTCACAACAATGTTCAGACAGAAGTATCGATGCGATGCTCTATTTTAGTTTCCTGCAGATGGCAGTCTTCAGCTAATCCGATTCACTGTGCGTGGTATTTACAATCAGCTGGAGGGATTGGAGAATGCAACGGCTGTGGGCCCTGATAACATTCTATTCAACCTGTTCCTGCTGGGATACAGCACTGGCATCTACCAGTGCTGTAGATGCCAGTGGGAAACTATCCAAGTGTGTCCTCTGGACACACAGACAAAACATCAGACAATCAATGACTCTCCCATTGCTCTAATCCCTGTCATTAATAAAGGGATGGGACATGTCACCCACAGTGGGATCAAGCAGCACTTCTCAGCACCAACCTGCTCACTGAGCTCAGTTTGGGCTCTCATCCCTTGGGCTCATTGAAGCCTTTGTTTAATGATGTATTACAAGAGAACACAGCTGAATTCTAGAGGTGAGGTGACAGTTACTGCACTTTTAACATGATCATAAACTGCATTTGCCCAAATGTTGTATCCAGGATTAACGGCAAACCTGGAGCAAATAGAAATCGTCTGCACTGGCAGAAGGTACCCTAGTACAAAGGAAGATGGCTGGTGTTGGTGGAGAGCAGCCATCTCAGCTCCGCCGCAGGTTCCCAGGGGAGGGGATTCTGGGTAAGCCTGTAGATCAGAAATGGAAAGATAGGGCACCATACCCCTACAGGGTGATAGGATGGTTCTCTCCTTAGGTAGAGAAGACTGGCGGTAGTTTAACTGGACAGTCATCATGTGTCAAGGGAAGGAGAGCTTGAGTAGGACAGCCCTTTTCAGACACCTCAGTCAGTGCAGGAATGGAACCCGCACTGTTGGCATTAATCGGCATTACAAACCATCCGTCCAACTGACTGAGCTAACCAAGTCCTCACGCAGCTCCTCCTGGTGGATATTGAAATATTATTCCATTCAGATATGTTGTTAGACACCTCTGGAGCAGGTGAAACTAGAACACAGCTTCCTATCTCAGAGAGAGGACAGCATCAGTGAGCTTTAAGAGTGTTCTCTGCCCTAGGCCCAATAATTTTCAGTTGCTTCATAAATGACCATCCCTACACTGTAAAGTCACAACTGGGGATGTTTGCCAATGATGAGACAATATTCAACACCATTTGTGATTTACTCAGATACTGAAGCAATCCTTATCCAAGTGCAACAAGGACATGGAAATATGACGGTGTGTGCTTAACAGTGACAATACCATTTCCATTGCACAGATGCCAGACAACGATTACCTCTAACAATTGAAAATGGAACCATATCCTCTAACGTTCAATGCCACCACCATCACTGAAGTCCCAACGACCAATATCCCGGGGATTACCGTTAACCAGAACTGGACTGACCATATAATTTCATTACCCATTCCTGTAAAAGGCTTATGCTAAAACGTTGACTCTCCTGTACGTCAGATGCTGCCTTACCTGTTGTGCGTTTCCAGCGCCATACTTTGACACATATTAATAAATTGGCTACAAGAATATCTCAAGGGCTAGGAATCTCTCAGGAATAACATACCTCATGATTTCTAAAAGTCTGTACACCATCTATAAGATACACATTGAATGTGTGTGT
>NW_025208744.1:0-2492 GCF_004010195.1 Chiloscyllium plagiosum | reverse complement strand
TTAGGAAGTATACTGTCATTCCTTCAGCGTCACTGTTTCAAGTTCCCTCCCTAATGGTATTGTAAATCTTATTACAGAACATTGACTGCAGTGGTTCAATGTGGTAGCTCACCCTCACCTTCTCAAGGTCAACAAGGGATGGACAATATTTACTGGCCCAATCATATTCCATGAATAAATGAAAATGAAAATATTATCCAGACCTGCCCAATGCTGGACACTGTGCTTTGGGTTTTGTGAGCTCAGGCTGTTAGGGTTCAGGCAGTATCCTGTTTGTTGTAAACAGCTGAAGGGATGTGCTGTTTTAAATAACCTGTCACTCTCTCAGAGGCATGCCCTACATATCGAGCATCACAAAGACACTGCCATTCACATCCCATATTACTGAACTCTGAGATAGGCAGATGCAATTCAAAATGTACTCATATCACACTGTAACTTGTTTAAACACACAGTGATATTGTTGCCGTGAAAATGATTATGAGTGAATATTAGCAGGGAGAAAGTGAGTGCTGATGCTCGAGATCAGAGACAGAAATTGTGGTTCTGAAAAAAAAAACGCAGCCGTTCAGGCAGCATCTGAGGAGCAGGGGAGTCGACTATGAGTTCACAATATTAATACAAGGGAAAATAAATGTATATTTTCAAAGTAATTGTACTTAATCATAATGTGGTCTTGGGTGTGGGAATGAGATTCATCATTTCAATGCTCCTTACTGCGAGTTGAGCACTTTTTTTCATCAATTTGTTGTTATAAAAGTGAGCTGAATAAATGGGGTATATAATGCTTATTGGACAATCTACAAGTTGGCATCATGAAAGGATGTCGGACCTTCAGTAAAGAGACTTTGCTGTTAATGGTGAGAACAATGCTGCAAACATTTACCCAGAAATTTCCAGATCAAGTCACACAGAAGGACGTTGGCCTACGATGATGCTGGCCATCAATGGAGCTGTACAATTCTGTTTCGATACTGACATCATGGAGCTAACAAACACTGGATATGGTTTATGAGGGATTCAATGTAAGACGCCATGTGCTGCAGGAACCCGTTACCATTATATCACTTGCATTCAGGATCGGATCCAAGGTGCAGAATTACAGAGTTTAGGTGCCAAACCAGAAGGGATATACTTGCAACACATGGTTGTTTACAAGCCATTGTTACAAATGTTGAACTGCGCCATGTGCAAGTACATTAATCAGTCTGCCCCACATACCTCTCCCCGTTGCTCAGGTATGTCTCGAACCAGTCTATTGTGGAGGGATTGTGTGAGTAACTGCCCAGCACAAGTTTGGAAGCTCTCTGGATAGATCTTGGAGATGGTCAGTGTTTTGGAGGTCGTGGTGAGGGCCAGTAACACTGTGTCTGAATTCAGGCTTTTCCTCAAAGTAATTTCCAACAGCTTTGCTGACTGCAAGATGGTGTGTTCACTGATCAGAACTTGAATCGGCTGTTTACTACAGTCACTGAAATGTGTAATAGTGAAGTGTGCGCTTGGCATTTCAATTATTGTTCACTTCAATTGTTTTCACCTGAAAAATGTTGATGTTTGGTTTATTTTAAAATATGTAAGAAACAAAGTGATATTAACACTTCATGACACAAAATGTAAAAGGGACCTGTTATATATTTACCACGGACGAGTAAAAAAAACAGTCAGATATTGCCTGTAAAGCAGGGTTCTGTGAACAGGACTATATCCCTGGCAACTTCACCACACTGTCTGGGGGTTTCTGTCCCACTGACAGGACATAGCCAGGCTGAGGGGGCAGCTACTGGGTACATAGTCAATACAGTGCTCAGCATTGATGCGGGATCCTGTGGCTGCAAGACTGCTATGTGGCAGGTTATGAGGGAATCAGTAAAAGGGAAACATATAATTGACCACATCGTCACCGATCTGCCTACTGCAGATACACCTCTCCATTTCCTTTATCGGTAAGAATGGTCACTGCACAGTCCTTCGAGGAAGCAAGGTCTACCTTCACATTTTGCAGACCCTCCTCACCATGATATGGGTTCCTAATGGAACAGACATTAAACAGATTGAGAAACTAATGATGATGCATCTATGAGGGGCAATGGGCCATCAGCCGCAGCAGAATCATACTCTGTATAACTCAGTCTGCAACTCACAGTCCGACATACCTGCTACGATGCAGTAACCGTCACGGCCCGACATACCTCCAACTGTACAGTAACCATCACGGCCCGACATACCTCCCACTGTACAGTCACTATCACGGCCCAACATACCTCCCACTGTACAGCAACCATTACGCCGGACATACCTCCCACTGTGCAGTAACAGTCACACACCGACATACCTCCCACTGTACAGTCACTATCACGGCCCGACATATCCCTACATACCTCCCACTGTACAGTAACCGTCAAGAGCTCAGTGCTTAGCACTGCTGCCTCACAGCACAGAAGTGCTAGGTTCTATTCCCGCCTTGGATGACTGTCTGTGTGGAGTTTGCACAT
>NW_025208743.1:11932-15097 GCF_004010195.1 Chiloscyllium plagiosum | reverse complement strand
AAAGAGGGGCGCTGGCAGTATTTTTACAGAATTTGTTGTTCTCTGTGGCAGTCCCGGCTGATTGGAAAACCAATTCCGCAACATTATAGAAGAATGTTTAACCTCTGCAGTGCAGACATTTCTTGAGTCTATTATTGAGGAAGAAATAGCAGGGCATCTCGACAGAAATTGGACAGACGTAGCATGGGTTAATGAAGGGCAGGTCATGCCTGAAAAATCGTTTCGAATTCTATGATGGCATTACGAGCATGGTGTATAACGGGACCCAGTGAATTGGTGTATCTAGATTTTCAAAATGCACTTGACAAGGTGCCGTTCAGCTGACAGCAAACGGATGCATGCTGTCAAGGGTAAAGTATGAGAATGGATTCAGGATTGTTGTCCAACAGGAAGCGCAGAGCGGGAATAAATCAGTGCTATTCTATTGACCATCAACAGTGTGCCTCAGGGGATTAGTACTGGGACCGCAATTACTTACAATTTATAGAGATGGTTTGCATATTGGAACCATGCGCATCGTGTCATTGTCTGCAGTTGACACAAAGGTGAGTAGCTGAGCAAAGTGAGCGGAGGACTGTGAACATTTGCAGAGGAACATTGAAATATTAGGTCAATGGGCAATATTCTGGCGGATGGAATTCCGGATTTGAAGGCGTTCGCTGATGACAGGAGACTATGTGGAATAGGATTGTATCGAAAATTCAGAAGAATGAGGCCGGATCTTATGGAAATATATAAAATTATGAAGGGCATGTGTGAGATAGATATAGAGAGCATGCTGCCATTGGCGGATGAAACTAGGACAAGAGGGCACATCCTCAAGATTAGAACGAGCCGATTTAGGACTGAATTGAGAAGGAATTTCTTCAACCAGATGGTTGTTACTCTATGGAACTGCTTGCCCAACGAAGTAGTTGATGCTACATCAACATTTTTTTTAAGCTAAGGCTGATTTTTGACTGAACAATAAAGGAAGTAATGATTATCTTCAGAAGTTGGTTAAGTGAATGTATGTCCATGGAAAGATCAGGCATGATCTTATTGAATGGCGAAGCAGTCTCTAAGGCCCGTAATGGCATAGTCTTGCTCCTCGTTCTCATGTTCTATGAATGGATGAGTCACATATTCCGCGATTTTAGGGAAAGCTTCCGGGGACTGTTGAGGAAGGTGTTGAGAGAGAAGGCACAGTGCACCACGGTGGCCCGGAGGGAATGGTTCCTGGGGAAGGCGGACAAGGGCGGGGAGGGGAATATATGTTTGGTCACAGTATTTCGCTGGATGTGGTGGAATTAGGAAAATATTTCATTGATCACTTGGAGTACCATAGCGCTTAAGGATCCAGACCAAGTTCTGAAAAACACGGGATGACAATGGATCGTTGCTTCATGACGGGCATTTGCAAGATGGGACGAAAGTCTTTCTTTGGTGCAGTGAAAAACACAATGCCTTTGAGAAGCTAACTTTAGCAGCCATATAGCATTGTGGCCACAAGAGCGGGACATAGTCATAGATTTTCTTGACTCCCTAAAGCCTGTCTGACACATAGCCTGTGACTACACGCCAACTATGATTTGGCACCGGCAGTCTCCACGAACAGCTGTTCACTCTCCGAGCGAGAGCGTTATTCACCTCATTAACCAAATGTTCTTCTCTTTCTTTTGTTCTTTCCCGACCAACTCTTTACTCCTTTACAATACAGAAGGAAACATGATGGGATAGTTCCTGTTCGCCTGGATGATTGCAGTGTTAAAGAAACAATGCACAGGAGAAGCACAGCAGATTAGTCAGCATCTGAGTTGCAAGAGACATTTAAATCACAACCTTCTTGAGGATTCCTTAGTGCAATTGCAACAAAACTGAAAAGCTCAAAACCGTCCAGAACAGAGCAACTGAATTGAGCAGCAACACACAACAAATAAAACATCGACAAACATCCATTCCACCACAACCAAACACTCAGACATGCAGTCTGCACCATTCACAAGATGCACTGCAGATATTCACCAAGGCTCCTTAATCAGTACATTACAAACTCACAACTACATCCATCTAAAAGGGAAAGGGTAGTAGATAGATAGGAAAGACCTACAACCCACTTACCATCCTGCTCTGGAAATATATTGCCGTTCCTCCAGAATCACTGGGTCAAAATTGTGGATTTCACTCCCCTATAATTTGGGTCTACCGTCAGCCCACGGAAACGATGGTTCAAGAAGGCAGCTCATCACCACCTTGTCCAGTCAAATCATGAATGAACAATAAATGCTGACCTGTTCTGGAATACCTGCACCCGACGAAGAATGAAAATCATATGCTTTGGTATTCTGAGGAGTTCTCTCTTACTGAGATATTTCTGGATTTATTTGACGGGTTTAAAAGATGAGGATTTGCATTTGGGAAACTGAAACGAAGTATCACATCAGAATTTGATGGAGTTGCTTTGTTCCATGTAGCCTGAACGTCACCGGCCTTTGAAAATGAAAGCAGAATGTTGCATTCGCAGTGGATTGAAAGCATTCACTATCTGAACTATCGAGACATAATTGGAGGGGCGCTGGAGAGAAACTGCGGAAATGTGGTGACGATTCAATTACTTGTCTGCCCTGAACATTCATCAGTGCAACCACACCGGGGAAAAGCCATTCAACTATTCTGAGTGTGGAAAGGGAGTTACTCAGTTTTCTAACTTGCGGACTCACCAGTGGGTTCACACGGAGAAGAAACCATTTAATTGTCCAGATTATGGAAAACGCTTTAAAAGTTTTCACGAACTGCTGTACCATCAATGTGTTCACGTTGATGAGAAACCATTCAAGTGTTCTCACAGAGGGAGGGGGTTCAGGCCGTCACTTGATCACACTTTACATCTGCGAACTCAGTGTACATAGACCATTCGCCTGTTCGAAGAATTGGAAAGGATTCATTCAGTCATTCAGTCTGCTGAGACACCAGTGAGTTCACACAGCGTCGAGACCATTCGTCCGCTGTGATTTGAAGTCATTAATTGATTCCGGCAATCTGCTGAAATACAAGAGCTTCACACAGGAAAGAGACCATTCACCTGCTCTTATATTTCTCAAACTTACTGAAAGACGAGCGAATTCATATTGGCGGGAGGCCATTCATATGTTCTGAATTGGGGAAAGGATGCACTTAAGCCATCCA
>NW_025208743.1:6862-8656 GCF_004010195.1 Chiloscyllium plagiosum | reverse complement strand
TGGGGTCATGTTGCAGTTGTATAAGACTCTGGTGCGGCCGCATCTGGAATATTGTGTGCAGTTTTGGTCGCCATACTATAGGAAGGATGTGGAGGCACTGGAACGGTTGCAGAGGAGGTTTACCAGGATGTTGCCTGGTATGGAAGGAAGATCGTATGAGGAAAGACTGAGGCACTTGGGGCTGTTTTCATTAGAGAAAAGAAGGTTTAGGGGTGACTTGATTGAGGTGTACAAGATGATTAGGGGGTTAGATAGGGTTGACAGTGTGAACCTTTTCCCGCGTATGGAGTCGGGTATTACAAGGGGGCATAGCTTTAAATTAAGGTGGGGGGGTAGATATAGGACTGAAGTTAGGGGTAGGTTCTTCACTCAGCGAGTCGTAAGTTCATGGAATGCCCTGCCAGCAGCAGTGGTGGACTCTCCCTCTTTATGGGCATTTAAGCGGGCATTGGATAGGTATATGGAGGATAGTGGGTTAGTATAGGTTAGGTGGGCTTGGATCGGCGCAACATCGAGGGCCAAAGGGCCTGTACTGCGCTGTATTCTTCTATGTTCTATGTTCTATGTTCTATGCGACCTCACTCGATTATTTGCACTCTTACCATCTTACCAGATCACAGAGGCTGCAGCCTTCATTTGAGAAAGAAGGGGCTGGTGGTGATTTAACCAGAGCACCACCAGACCACAGGTCAGAGAATATTTAGTGAAGAACAACGTTTAAATTAACCTCAAATCAGTGATAGGAATTGGAACCATGCTGCGAGCATCACACTGCTTTATAAACCAACAAAGCAGCCAACTGAGCGTAGCAGATTCCACCTGAATGGGCTGTCACGCGTGCGAATGAGTATTTGAATCCCTTGCTACGCACAGTGCAAATTAACTGCCTCTCCACGCACAGTGCCTCAGTCTTTAGCACTGCTGGTTCAGAGCATGAGGGGCTGGCGTCGGTTTCAGCCTCGGAGACCAGTCTGTGCGGAGTTTGCACGTTCTCCACGTGTCTGCGTGAGTTTCCTCCAGGTCCTCAAATTTCATCCCACAAGACAAAAGGGTGCACCGCTTAGTTGAATTTGCCATGATATATTACCCATACCATAGGTTAATGGTTGGGGTAAATATAAGGGAGGGTAATGGGTTTGAGTGTTCTTTGGAGGGTTTGTGTGGACTTGTTGGGCCGAAGGGCCTGTTGCTGCACTGCAGGGATTATCATGTGTTTTCTGGTGTTCCATCGCAACATTGCTACTCCTTAAGCTCTTTCCAAAGTCAGACCATTAAAATCTTCTCTCATTTGTGAGAGTCCATATCTGCTGAGATTGGAGACCCGAGTGAATCACATCCCAGGCAAGGTGCAAGTAAATGTTTCTTGCTCGTGTGAATATGCTCGTGCTCACTGAAGAGAGATGACCAGGTTAATCTCTTTCCACACTCAGTGATGGCCTCTCTACAGTGTGCCCATTCTTGTTTATCTGAAGCTTTGCTGATTTAATAAATGCCTTCTCATACACAGAGCAGAAGAATGGTGTCTTTCCAGTATCATGTCGATCGGGTGACATGAGGCGTGGTTGTGAAGATAATCACTTACCAAACAGAGCAGACAAATCTTCTCTCCCTTTGTTGAAGTCATTTGCGTGCCATTAGGATTGATCCCCGAGTGAATACCTTCCCGTCCATTGAACAACTGAGTGGTTTGTCCCAATGTGAACAGGTTGATGTCGAATTAAGATTTTGAATTTAAAACCTTTGAAGATCTGAAAGTTTATTTTTCAACAGTATGGGAAATGACTTGCAAACCTG
>NW_025208743.1:4381-6372 GCF_004010195.1 Chiloscyllium plagiosum | reverse complement strand
TGCTTGTGTGTTCTGTAAGTACTCCCTCTGTCTTTCCTCGAAAGCTGAAGTGCAATGCTAAGCAGTCAACGCAGGACGTCCAGTACGCCATGGGGGCAGGGAATTCCACCCACTGTTGGGATGTGCTAGTTGGGCAACCCCAAGCATGTCGTGAGAACGGCCCAGGACCGAAGTTATACAAGACGAAATTAAAGAGGCGTGTATGTTTAGATTCCCTACAGTGTAGAAACAGGCCCAACGACCCAAGAAGTCCACACCGACCCTCGGAAGACTAAGCCGTGCAGACCCATTTCCCTTCCACTAATGCACCTGACACGATGGGCAATTTAGCACGGCCATTTCACTTGACTTGCACACCTTTGTGATTGTGTGAGGAAACCGGAGCACACGGAGGAGTACCACGCAGACATGGGGAGAATGTGCAAACTGCACAGACAGTTGCCCAAGGCTGAAATTGATCCTGGGACCCTGGCGCTGTGAAGTAGCAGTGCTAACCACGCTGCCCTGTAATTGTGTGAACTTCAAAATAAAGATCGGAGATTCTCTTGTTATACCTGGTTCACTGGCAGACACTGTGCTGAAAGAGACAGGGAATGGTGGTTACTTTACCCACTTTACAGGAGACTTTTACACATGGCCACAAGGAAATTGGCCATATGGGAGGTCCTTTAAATCCGATAAGCTTGATTATTGTAGCACGCCCATTACGGGAGGGTACGTTGACCCCACCTGGGACACTGTATACATGCTGCAGTGACTTGAAGATTTTCGACAGGTTGCCCAGCAGTATCAGGCCGCGAAGGTGAAAGACTGCTGCAATAACAAGCGACACTGTGATCCCAACAATTCCAGATACGGCCACATCGCCCTTTGCCCCACAGTACCCGAAATTTCCCATCCTAGCTTCAAAGCCAGATCCATTGGGCCTGAATGAAGTGGCTGCATTTTTTTTTACTATGCATTACACAGCAAGCCCGCGATGGGACACATTAGCCGCCGGGCAGTATGAATCACCACTGCTGCCCAACACAAACGATAACTCCAGACTCACAAGAAGACCGACTGCTTGCCGAAATTACCAGGCCACCAACTGTCAGTTTCCCCGCATCATGATTGGGTCCACTCCCCTGGAGAAGACCGGAATCCACGCAGAGATCCGGTCCATGTTACAAGATGCCCCAGACCCGTTGAAGTGACTGCTCCCGTTCTACAATTGGGTCCTCCAAATTTCCTGAATATACAACTGTCTGTCCCAAGGTCTGCAGATCGTATTACAGCTTGCACAAAGGACCCACTGGGCGATCATTACTCCTGTTATTGACATCCCTATCCAACCCTGGGACACCGCTTCAGACTGGGAAAAAGTGGTTGGAAAGCACCGTGAAGGATGCAATAAAGGCCACTGCAAGACTGCACGCCGATATCGGGCTGTTGTCCAGTGTCTGCAGAGCAGACAAGCATATGCTCGATGTCATTGTCCGCTTTAGGGAGGTCTGTGACTCCTCGTCGGGTATTCCATTCGCAGAGAACGAAAAGCTTGCCGTGCAGACCTTACTTATGCTCACGTTTTCATGTTGCACAATCAAACGACGAGCTGGACGGACACTTTAATTGTACTTAGTAATTTGGACGGGAATGGGTTGTTGACTACACCAAAATGGACAGGGACGTTCGACTGGCTCGCACAAACGGACAACCACAAGGACACCACCAGACCAGTACAGCAAGCTAGGGAAATTCAAAGAAGACACTGCGGGAACAGTGTGAAATTGGAACACTGAGTGAGACAGTGCTGATCCAGGCAATGTCGCCCAGGGACGTCTACGCTCTCCCGCTCCCCTCAGGCACGACAGCAGTCCACCAACCTCAGAGGCAGCTTCAACAGACTGCCTACACTGTGGCTGGTCCCTTCTCCCGTGCTCCAGAAACTAACTAGTGCTATCGTGAGAGGGACTTTTCACAGGCGATCTCAATATGTCTCTCAAATGCCC
>NW_025208743.1:0-3114 GCF_004010195.1 Chiloscyllium plagiosum | reverse complement strand
CTGAAGTGATGTCAAGCTGCTATCTGTTTTCTCCATTGGTTTTGATCATTCTGGCTCTCGTCTAATTGCCTGAAGACGACAGGGTGCCGACAACCTGAGAAATTTCTGCGCGGATTGTGGTGTAATTTTCAGAGGGGATGAGGAGCTGCTGTTGATCACGGGAAGTGCCTGTGAGGCCCCCAACCCCCACTCCCCCGAAACCCCACCACTCCCCATTATCCAGTTACTGCAGTCAGCAGCTGATCTACCCTGTCAGGGCACAATGGATCCTCCTTACCCTGACCTTTTGGAAGGACAGTCTGCTGCCATGGATTTGCCAATGGCTGGTTATGATGTGTTTTGCTTTCAATTTTACTTTCATCTCTGGCCACATGTAAGTCTTCAGTTTAACTTTGTAACCCTTCCAGAAAATGTCCGCTCACTGATCACTTTTTGTCAACTTAACCAGGGTCCCCAAACGTAGTCACCACCACAGCAATCTCTACCTGAACTTGCCCACGTTGACTTATTGATCTTCTCCAGCCTTGATAAAAAAGAGACTGTTCCTGGACCCAAACAGCCTGCAGGAACATTAATGATTCAGGGAGAAACCTGAATCTAATTGATGGAAAATGTTTGTTAGTAGCCAATATCTCTCCAAAGCTGTTGTTTGAAAGTTTAGATAACAATCTTTAAATATGATTGCTGCATTCTCTGAAACGGAACATCCTCTGCCCACATTGGTTGGACGACAGTTAATTGACCAGTTCTGACAATATTGCATTCAAGACTTTTCCTACCCTGCCTACGTGGCCACACCTCCTGATTCCAATCCCTGGTCTCAGTATTTCATAGCTTCCAGTAACATTTGGCACTTCTGCTCAATGCCACCACAAATTCCATTCCCGACCTATTACTTTGTGCTTCCAAGCAACTTTGGGCAAGAAAGTTGTGATGCAGAGGTTCTGTTTTGCACCCTTATCCTTTTGTTATCTCATTATTCCTGCAGTTTCAATTTGTTTTCGTCCCCTCTGGTTCCCCTCTTTGTTCTTTGTCACGAAATCGTTTTAATTGCTGCATTTTTAATTTCTGACGAAAGCAGATGGAACTCAGACAGAGTAAGAGTCTGCAGCAGATTGTGAGTATTTGGTAATTAGCAATATAATACGTAACGTATAATTAGGATTCATGAAAATTTACGCTTAACACTTATTGATGTTGGAATATAAAGTCCAGGTTCTCCCTTATTGATACTTAGTATTTTCGTCGATTTAATTTTTATATTTCAGATTCCAGTACAATCAGTTCAGTTCAAATGGCAAAAGACAGCTGGAGTCCCTGTAATCACTGCAACACAACTTGATATTGGACACGTGAGAACTTCAGCTTCTCTCCCCAGTGCTCTCTCTGTCTGAGCAAATTTCTCTGATTTACCTTCCTTCCCGTTTAAGCGGCCGTGCTCCAGGGGGAAATGCAATTGGCTGTTGTTGAATCTCCAGCTCGAACTGAGAGAGGGTTATATCCCATTGTGAGGTCAAGAGACCCAGCCGCAGTGTGATGAGGTTCAGTGGTCAGGCCCCACCGAACAGCCTCTGTAGAATCTCCATGTCTCAGTGTTCCCCAATGAGAAAGGCACGAAAATGAAGGAGTCTGTGGGCCTCATTATAGGATGCACAGGGGGACACTGACCATGGCACACAGAGCTTGGACAGCCAGTTCCAAGGGAACCGATGTGACACCTGTGCCCTGTGACTTTGCTTGGGATTTGAACCTGCGTGTGTTTAGGGCCAGTTCCAAGGGAACCGATGTGACACCTGTGCCCTGTGACTTTGCTTGGGCATTGAACCTGCATGTGTTTAGGACAGGAACTCTTCACTGTGTTAGATCCAGACATTCCACAGGGTTGAATATCTACTTTACGAATACCTGATATACTGCTGAACACCTCATGGAGATTATAATTTACAGCTGATCCTAGTGGATTGTGCAACCAGAGAATTACACTGAAAAGTATAAATAGTTCTCTGCATTAACTCAGTCAGAAAGGAACCATTCCAGTGGTCAGGTATTTGTTGGAGAAGCACCAGCTGGCGTTGCATGTCAGGGCTCTGCAAAAACCTGGAAACAGACTCTGTGGTAATCAACTGGGGACCTGAAGAAACTGATGGGGAGACCCTCCTAAATAATTCACTAAAGTTTGACCATTTGGAGGGTTCCAATTGGAAAGTTACTATTTGGTCAGGAAATGCGAGCCAAGAATGCTCCCACCTAACAACATTTGGATAGTCACTTCGGCCACGTGCAGGCCTCGACACAAGCCCAACATCTCGCTCTGCACACTCTGCCATTTTTTCTAATCCTTCCCACTCGCCCAAATCCCCAAGCCACCAGCCCCACATCCCTAAAACCGGTCAACTCCAGCCTCCCATAACCACTTTTATGACGCTCTAACTCCTGAACAAACTGCCACCTGATCCCACAATTACCTAGATATGCATTCTTTCACAGCCGGTATCAGGGTTTGGCTGTGGATCTGAGTGTACAAATCACAGACACTGTACAATCCTGCAAAGAATGACATGGCTTGCCTTTCCCCAATACAGCTGAATTGAAGAAAAATGTGTTCATTTCAATTGTACTTTGTGTTTTTGACGGGACTGAAATCGAATTTCCAGCTGGACGTTTGGAGCTCGGTACAGTCAGTTCTTACATAACATGATGGGTGTGTTCCTGTGCAATCGTGTAGTATAGAAAAATTGCTCTTTCCAAACCGCTTAAAGTGTTGGCATTGTAATCGTGTGACAGTTAAGACACACCGTTTAAAACTTTGTGCAGTAGGAGTAACATCCCCAATTCGTTAATCGGTACTGCAAAATTGTGGTGACGTTAAAGCAGAATGTTATAACAGCAAGACCTGTACAAACACCTTACAACATAAAATGATTGGACGAGCAGTCATAGTCAGAATATCCGGGCCATTGGACTTAATGCAGACTCTATCACATTGTTATTGGTGTCATTTTCAACTGAACGATGAGTTTTGTAACTGCAGAAAGGGCACATGACATGTAGAGTATGTCGGATAAAGAACTGACAGGGTAGATTCTCCTGCATGCTCGAAAAATAACAAATGTT
>NW_025208742.1:12903-15095 GCF_004010195.1 Chiloscyllium plagiosum | reverse complement strand
TATTGAATTCTTCACCCTGGGAAAAAAAGCTTGTCTCTATCAATCCTGTCTGTACCCTTCATGGTTTTGTAAACCTCAGTCAGGTCCCCCCTCAATCTCCTTTCTTCGAGTGAAGATAAACCTAACCTACTCCAACTCCTTCCATACCAGGCAAAATCCTCGTAAACTTTCTCTGTACCCTTTCCAAAGCGCCCACATCCTTTTGGTTATTTTGGTGACCAGAACTGAACGTAGTATTCTAAATGCAGCAGAACCAATGTCTTGGACAATTTTAACATGATTTGCCAGCTCTTATCCTCAATACCTCGTCCAATGAAGGCAAGCATACTATATGACTGCTTGATCACTCTATCCACCTATGCAGAAACCTTCAGGGTACAACGGACCTGCACTGCCAGATCTCTCTGCCCAATAACTTTTCCCAAGATTCTTTCATTCATTGTATAATTCGCTATGGAATTAGACTTGCCTAAATGCATCACTTCACATTCGGCTGGATTGATAGCCATTTGCCACTTTTCTGCCCAACTCTCCAGTCTATCTATATTCTTCTGTATTCTCTGACAGTCCCTAATGTTTTCTGCTACACCACCAAACTTTGTGTCGTCTGCAAACTTGCTGATCATACCAAAAGTGCCCTCTTCTCGATCATTACGTATATTACACACAACAGTGGCCCCAATACTGACCCCTCTGGAACACCACTTGTCACCTTTCTTCATTTCGAGAAACTCTCTTCAACTACGACTCTCTGTCTCCTGTTGCCTAACCAGATCTTTATCCTCCTAGCTAGAATACCCTGCAGGCCATGTGATTTCGCTTTTTCCATTAGTCTGCAATGGTGAACCTTATCAAACGCCTTACTAAAGTCCATGTATATGACATCAACATCCCTTCCTTCATCTAACAACTTGTTCATTTCCACGAAGAACTCTATCAAGTTGGTAGGGCACGATTTTCCCTATACCAAGCCATGTTGACCATCACTGATAATCTCATTCCTTTCCAAATATAAATGCATCATATCTCTCAGTACGCTCTCCAGCAACGTCCCAACAAGGACGTCACGTTCACTGATGTGTAGTTACCGGGAATATGACGACTACACTTCTTGTACAGGGGGACAACATGATGAATCTTCCAGTCCATCAGCACCGCACTGGTGTTTAAGGATGCTATAAAGACACATGTCAGAACCCCAGCTATGTCCTCCTTCGCCTGCCTCAGCAACGTGGGATTGATCCTTTCCAGGTCTGGCGATTTAGGCACCTAAAAAAACTCGATCATACCGAACATAACTACCCAAAGTTATCATTCAGAATCTCACACATTATCTCAGGTCCGGCACGCAGCCTTCCTTCATTATCTTTTAGTGGACCAATCCTTTCCTGAGTTACCCGCTTGCTTCTGATATAAGAATAAAATGCTTTGTGATTTTCATTAATTCTGGTTGGTAAAGCTATTTCATGACCCCTTTTCGCCCGCTTGTTTCCTTTCTATTTACACTTTATGCAATTAATATTTCATTTTACATTGTACATATAACATATCCTTTTAAAGGTAACATTTTCAGCCTCAGGATTCAAAGCTTAAAGAAGCAATGGGTTTCAGGAGTAAAATCTGATTAATAATTAATGGAATTCATTACAGATGCTAAAATGAAATGCACCAGTTTAATGTCATAACAAAAACAATCAAAGCTTTTACTGTAACAAACGTGGATGCACTGCAACACATTTACGTGAGTATGGGGCATGGTTATTCCGCAAAATGACTTTGAAACCTGATGCTACGCGAGTTCTAAGAAGCAAAACTTCGAAAAAAAGGGTTCTTTCTTGCTATCCTGGTTATTGTGCAGTACTGAATAAAGCGTAGTTTATTGACCAAATGAAACAGGCAGTATTTTTTAATTAGTTGGTAGCGCAAGACAGGCAGATGCCTAAACACTCCGTGGTAAGTTCATTAATGAATCGTGCTTTCATAGAAACATTGAATATAAGAGCACCGAAAGAAGAAGCATTGTCAACAACGAATAATACTTTCCAAAAGTGTATTGACCCCTCAGTGCCAAGGTCAGGAATGTCTCGGATCGTGTTCACAGGACTCTTAAGGGAAAAGGTGAGCAGCCAGATGTCGTGGTACACATCGGTGAGAACGACATAGATAGAAAGGAATGTGGACGTGAAAAGTAA
>NW_025208742.1:0-7258 GCF_004010195.1 Chiloscyllium plagiosum | reverse complement strand
TTTTGACAGTGTTGGGGAACAGAGTGATTTTGGAATTCATGAACAACGGATCCCTCAAAGTTTCCAATCAAGTTGATAGTGTACATAAAAGGGCGAATGTTTTGGTGTATTTCATTAGCAGGGGGGCTGAGTTTAAGAGCCACGAAGTTATGCTGCAGCTCTATGTAACCCTAATTATGTAACACCTAGAATATTCTGTTCAGTTCTGGTCGCCTCATGATAAGAAGGATATGCAAGCTTTAGAGAAGGTGCAGAGGAGATTTACTAAAATGCTGCCTAGATGCAGAGCATGTCTGATGAAAGTAGCTTAGGGAGCGAGGGTCTTTCTCATTGGAGTGAAGAAGATGAGAAATGGCTAAATGGAGGTGCACGAGATGATGAGAGGCATAAACAAACTGGGTAGTCCAACAGTTTCTCCCAGCCAGAAATAGATATCACGAGTGTGCATAATCTTATATTGATAGTAGAAAGGATTTTGGCGAGACGTCAGAGGTAGGTTCTTTTTACACAGAAAGTGGTGGGTCCATGGAATGAACTGTCAGCGGTGGTCATGGAGTCAGATGCATTTCGAATATTTAAGCGACTCTTGTACAGGAACATGTATGATAGTAAGATTAAGAGTATGCCAATCAGTTTGACTATAGAGTCGGATGAAAGCTCGGCTCAACATCGAGGGTCGAATGGCCTGTACTCTGCTGCACTGTTCTATACTGTCTTTTCTGTGTTTACAGTACCTTCAGACCATCACGTCTACTCCATATTCAAAATGTTTATTGCTGACCATAAATCTCATTAACCTTTATCCGCTTGCTCCTTCTACCATTTGTATCCTGGAGCCTTCAGGAATATGCAAAGCTACGTTTTTGAAACATTTCCTTTTTAGATCTCATCCATTCTCTGCAGCAGTAAATCATCAGGCTCACCATTCTCTGAATGAAAAATGTCATCCTCAATCACGTACTAAATGTCTTCGTTCATGCTCTTGTACTGAAATCCATGGTTGCACTTCACAGTTACATGGTGAGAAAACTATTGTAGCTTTCTTAACTCTCATTCATGAAAACCATATTGTCTGCTCTAAGTCCGAATATCTAATGTTTGGGTCAATGAGAGCATGTTTGTCTCACTGCCGAAAACTGGAATTGTGGCACACCTTGTACTTCAAATGCTGCAGGACTTGTTGAACATATAAAAGTGTTGTTTGGGTTTTGTTTCAGCGAAAGGATAGATGCAGCGGATTATCGACCCTTACACAACAGACACAAAGAATAGCACCCGCCGACACCGAGCGACTCCCTGTGAGTGATCTACATCGGACCCCATCATAGCATTGATTATAAATATTCCACTCATTTAAATATACATTTGATATTATCTGTTTTCCTCACTATGAACCTTCTGCTCTACATGTCTTGGCTTACTTTATCCTTCCTGTACGCCTCACAAACAAATTATTTTCCTGTACTTTGGCACGCGTTGTCACAATAAATTAATTGAATCAGTTGAATTTTCACTTCTGAAACGTGGAAGACTGTCTTGAAAAATTCAGAATGTACCTAGTATGATTTGAAATTGGCAGCTCACTCTGATGTTGGATGCACTTACTGAAGTGTTAGCTTTCTCATATTTACGTCTTTGAAAATAATTTTCTCCCTCAAATAAACCAAAAATTACAAGTTGAGATGCGCTTTAATTGACGGCACCATTAAAAATTAATTTTGCTTTGAATGGAATGGGGGAGATTTTGAGAGGATGATGAACGTAATTATGATTGCTGGGTGCTGGTGTCAACTAAAATGTAAACAGAATTCTCATAAAATCTACTGTGCAAAATACTATTTCATTTCAGAGCGATCTTGACAGTGATTATCTTTGCTACATTTTAGCATTGGATAGAAAATGGGGAGAATTACGAATCACATTAGGGGTCACGATGGATATTGAACTGGAGTCAACAATTTATCTGTTGCCTCATGTACGCTATTAGTAGTTTATTTGCAGTAAACGAAGAGATTTCTCTCTTTGAAAAACAATTTAAACAAAAGCCCTGCATATAAAAACGGCGGAGGTGCCAAAGATCATAAAATTGCATGAATAATTTGCGCCACGGGTTTCTGAGAGACGGATTGGCATGCACTTCGAGAAGCAATGAAGAATTAGGGATAGGCAATATAGGTTTATTCATGGAAAATCTTGTCTCAGGAATTTAATTGACTTGTTGACAGGATGAACCGAAAGATATATGAAGGCAGGGCGATAGGCATTCTGCATATGGGCTTTGGTTCAGCCGTTGACTAGATTGCGCATTGTTAGGCTATTTCGCAAATTGAGGTGATATGGAAATCAGGGAGGGCTTGACAATTGAATGGAACGGTGGTTTGACTGTAGGAAACAGAGTGGGCCAAGCGACACTTATTTATTCCGATTGGTGGCCTGTCATCAGGTGTGGGGATGAGGGGGTTCAACTGTTGCTTGTCGTTTGTAAAAACGATTGGGGTGCGAAGTTAGGAGTCATGGTTAGTCATGGGGAATGACACCAAAACTGTTTGTATATTCAACAGTGAAGAAGATTATCTAAGAATTCAAAGAAATCCTGATCAATTAGGTCAGTTAGCTGAGGGGTGGCAGATGGAGTTTAATTTTGATAAAGATTAGATTAGATTACTTTGCAGTGTGGAAAAAGATCCTTCGGCCCAACAAGTCCACACCGACCCGCCGAAGCACAAACCACCCATATCCCTACATTTACCCCTCACATAACACTACGGACAATTTAGCATGGCCAGTTCACCTGACCTGCACATCTTTGGACTGTGGGAGAAAACCGGAGCACCCGGAGAAAACCCACACAGACATGGGAGAATGTGCAAACTCCACACAGTCAGTGGCCTGAGGCGGGAATTGAATCCGGGTCTCTGGCGCTGCGCCACCGTGCCGCCCACTGCGATTGCGTTCATTTTGGCAACAGAAGGAAAGGCAGGATTTACACAGTTAATGTCCAGGCTTTTCATCGTATTGTGGAACAGAGATCGAGATCGAGAGTTTCTGGTTATTATTTCGTTGAAGCTTACATCACAGGTAGGCAGAGTTGTGAAGAAGGCATTTAACACACTCGGCTTCATTGTTTATACCGTTGAAGGTATGAATTGAGACGTCATTTTGAGACTGAACATGACAATGGGGAAGCTACTTTTCTTTAGGGTTGTGTACAGCTCTGGTCGCCCTGCTACTGTTATGTTAGCATTAAGTTGAAGATGCTACAGTTAAGATTTAAAAGCATGCTGCTGCGACTAGACAGTATGAGGTGTAAGGAAATGATCGATCTGTTCACTGGAGCACAGGACAGTGAGGGGTGAACTTATAATAGTTTATAAGACTTGCGGGCAAAGAACTAAAGAGTAGCAAAGGTCTTTTCCATCGGATAGCGCACTTCAAAACCAGATGGCATATTGTAAAGTAAGAACAGAAAAGTTAAAATAGATCTGAGTGGCAATTCTTTGATACAGAGGGAGGCTTGTATATGGAATGAACGGCCTCAAGAAGTTTTTGATGCTTATACGTTTACAAAATTTAAAAGACATTTGGACACACGCAGGAAAAACAGCAATGTTCTGAGCAATATGGAAATAGAACATAAAGAAAGAGTTGAGACTACCGAATAACTTAAGCTGTCCGATAACACAATAGAGAATCCCAACTGAACAATACTGTTCCAAACGCTTGCAACAATCCATAAGATACACCCTTCGAACCAAAAATAATTTTCAAACACAGTGTCTTAGAGGAGAGAGTTCAGGGAGAGATGACCAGCATGGAACTGCTGCTTTGGGTCCAGCAACATCTGAACTGCCTAGGCTACTTTCAGCGAATAACCTGACTGCCAAAACCAGATAAAAGTTGCAGTGGGAGAACGTGCCACTCCATTTCCATTGTGGAAGTTTTTTTTATCCCCTTACTCTTGAAAGTCTCTGGGCTGAAGCAGTATCTATTAGCTGTAATCAAACTGGCCCGAAAACCCTTCAACCCCACACTTACTGCAAACTGTGTTTGTGTATGACCTCTCCGGTAATTCCTTTAGCTTCTCATCCTCCTGTTGCTACTCAGTTAATTTCTCTGAACGAAGGATTTCTACTTTGACATTCATTTGCTTCTGTTTTGTCTCAAGCATTTGATCAAGTAATAACTCACGTAATTTCATTTTAAGCTTCTTATCTGTCTTCTTTGATCACTTTTCTTTCAACCGTTGTCCTTATGACGTCAATTTCACACAGTCTGCAAAAACAAAAACATATGTTTCCTGCAAAGGTTCAGCAGCAGAGTTTTCATTGGCTTTTCAACCAAAGTCGGCAGAACTCCTGACTGTGACGCAGCTGCATCGTCAGCAAGGACAACTGTATTCCTGGAGCTGAGAGCTTGTTCAGGACTCCTACCACAACTTCTCTACTCTTTACTGGGCACTCTAACCTCACTCTAACTGAGCATTTCTTGTCTCACCGTGAAATCCCGTTACTTGCATTTTTTTTCTGTCAACAGTCCATCAAATGTACATTTCCCGTCATCGTCCAACATCAAAAATGGACAGGATCCTGTATTCTTCCTATTATAAACTCTTTACCTGCTGTGCTGACATTGGAGAGTGAAGTTAACCTTCGTAATGACCTGGCAATTTCTCCTTAACTAGACTCAGACCAGGTTGTGCATTCTTCTGCAGCTTTTTAGATCCCACACTGCTTTCGGTTCAAAAAGTAACAAAATTAACTGGCTTGTCCGACTCTCCACCTTCTGTCTTCCCAATGCTTTTTATCACAGATCAACACTGTACTTTCAAGTGGCCTACTTAATTGCAGTGAAAGCACTGGAGATTTTTAACTTCCATTTCCCCTTCACGGCTTTCCCTTTCAGTCTGTGGTCAGTTATCTTTGTGATCTTCACCGAAATCTACCTTTCTGTTGCTACATTGGGATTTTCCTTTTGCCCTATTTCAGTTACTACCGGAATGAAATCGATGTTGGAAGCGAAGTTTATTTATTCAACCAACTCGTCTTTTCTTCAGCAAATCTTACCGTTTTAACTTTCAGCTCTTCCGCATGATTTCCATTATTTCGAGAAGTGATTTTTATTGAACTTCAACAAAATAATCTTATCTCTAAAAGCGACATGGATTTGCTGTACCTTTAACGCCCATATCCATCTATCAAAATAGCATCATTTTTTCCCTTAAATCTCAATGCAGGTTTGACTATAGACCCTCCGTAGGTTACTTAAACGCTGTCTGTAGGTTTCTGGCAAAACCTAATTTGCACTTAAAATGTTTATCTTCACCTCCTCCTACGCCGCAAATACCTACTTTGATAGTGATGCAAATAACTTACGAGCTCAACCGACAAGTTTAGTTTGGATCAGCAAAACCCACATGGTCACTGGCCTCTTCATTTGTTTAGCTACCTTGTAAAATGAGATGGAAAAAGGCTTCTACATCCTTCTAATCAAATATCGTCCATGATTGAAAACATTTGAATAAATTCCCAACAGGCCTTTGGCGGCCATATGTTTGCTCATCCACCTCTCTTCCTCATTCAGCTTACCTTCAACCTTCATCACTGTCCTTTTAAGCTGACTTTCCTTTCTAAGTGTTAATTTATGGAGATCAAGCTTTCTTTCTCTTTGATTCCTTTCCTACCTGTACCTTGCTTTTTATTCTGCAAGGACATTTCGTTCTTTTTCTCTTAACTCGGCTCTTAATCAAAATTCATACAGTTTCAAGTCTTTTTCCCTTTCCTTTTCTTTTGCATCTATCTCAAGCTGCTTCATGTCCAACTGAATGTTTTGCTAAATCTAAAGCTTCTGCTGGCGTTTCCAGAAAATTAACATGCTGACTGATTGTTTTAGTTACCTTTTCTTGCCTCGTGGAAGGAGGCAGCTTCATCTCCAGCGTGACTCCCAATTCCTTGATCGCCTTTTGGAAAATCAGCAAGTCAGTTTTTCCACCCCCAGAAAGTTCTTGGTGACGGAAAAGGCATGACTACATCTATCACTGCTTAAAACAAACAAGTTCAACGCCCAGCCCAGCAGACACTAAAAGCGACCAATCGCCAAATTCGAGTCCTACAACCCTTATACCAAATCAAAATCTTAAAGCAAATCCAGCTACGACACCCCAGTCTTCATGAAGCAGCCAGATCCCCTCACAACTGTTCAAAATGGTAGCTCAGTTCCAAACATTCCTGGTTTTGTTTAAGCGATTGTGTAATGGATATTCCACGACTGATGCAGCTAGCTCAAACACCCAGTTTAAACAAAGCAGCATGTATTTACGCACAAACAAAATAATATAAAAGTTAGAATCGCATAACTATTTGGACACTCAGTCGACTCTTTTGCAACTTAATGATGCTCTTCCAAATTCCTGAAACGTCCCACAAACTCGATTTGGCCAAATGGGAATTTCAAACTCAGATTCTTGAAGGAGAGATGTGAGAAGGTGAAGGAATCAGCATGAAAGTGCTTCACTTCGTCCGCAGCAGCTTTTTTGCGTTCCAACCTAAAGCATGAACAGTGCATTAAAAAAAATGGCTTGCCAAAACCAAACTAATCCGGGCCCTGAACTTTGAGAACTGGCCAGTCCGATCTCATTGCACAAGTGTTTAAATAAAAGTTGAATGATTTTTCAAGCAAATATATCAAGACATTTTGGAACCTCTATGTTTATGCACACTCTGGAATAAAAAGCAACTCAGACAGAATACCCTTGTAAAAGGTGCAGATTCGTCACAAGAGGTATCTGAACTTTGCAAGTTAAACACTTGTCAGGTGGAGTGAAGAGCATAAAGGAGTTAAAATGAGACTTGTTGACAGGTCTAAAATTTTACATTTCCATTTCCTTTTAACACCGCTCCCATTATGGTTAGTTTTATGTTGCACTCTGATTTAGAGTGCTGAATTTCGGGTTCGAACCTACCCAATGCCGGTAAGTGACGTAATTACCTGTGATTATGCCATTTCCTGTGGTGACATTATTTTCTGTGGTGATGTCATTTCCCATAGTTGCGTCATTTCTTGCTTTTTTTTCTCAAGGGCTGGAAAGTGGGATCCTCGTCACTGTGTTTTTTGGTGATGTTGTCCCAGACGAAGCGGTGCCCGTCGTCATGTGTATGTGGTTCATTTCGTTTAGTGGCAAGTTGATGTTCATGTATCCTCACGAATGGTTTTCTGCCTGTTTGTATATTGTGGTATTTAGTGCGGTTCTTGCAAGGTATTT
>NW_025208741.1:0-15093 GCF_004010195.1 Chiloscyllium plagiosum | reverse complement strand
AGGTTTAAATTAAATTCCACCAATTTACTTCGTCGGATATCAACAGATTATTACTCTCTGCCTTAAATGATGTTTGAATGAATTGAACACCATTCATTGACTTCCCATTTGACAGCATCTGTGGAAATAACTAGCTAATGTCTTAGGTGCAAATATTTTGTAGACGGAAGTGTAGTTGGAAGGTACTGCACATATTTTTATCTGGATTTAGCAAGGGCTCAAGTCATATTTTTCGAGAAGTTGCACTGAGTCTGAAGTGGAGACTGGGATATGATGATTGGAAAGAATTGGTGAATGGGCAAGAAATGTAGAAGTTAATCGGTGCACGAGAATAAGGGTCTTGGGGTTTGAGAATGGTATGATTCTTCGTCATATATTTTTAAGTTACGTGTAAATAATTATATGAAGTTAAGGTATTTTTGATTGGAACTGTAAACGTTGACTTCCACCTTTCCAACTTTTAAATATCCTGAGCAGCAGTTCAATTCAATGCAGTTTAATCGAAAGATTGATTGACTTACGAGGAACACCAACTATTGCGAGGATCGGATAGTAAACACCTTGAATAATGAAAAGGATATCTTCAATCCTCGAAGCAAGTGATATCCAAGGCTGAGAAAGCCAGTAAAGACCACCGAAAAAACTCTTGTTCATTGTTGCAACTTCCCAGTCTAATGTTTTCAAATTCTGATCCATTGTTAGTACATAGAGCCTATTGCTGTCAGATTCTGATCTATTGTTAGAACATTACAATCGCTTAATCTCCGACTCTGTTTTCTCCTCTCCTCTTTCTGGATTTGCTGATCCCTGTTCGTGCTGTTCCCTTCACATTAAGTGGAAGTACATTGACAGGAATCCCTTATTCATAGAAGTGCCTAAAACTCGAGTGACACTTTTAAGATCCACTGGGACTGACGTAAATCACAGTCACTGAACAAATCGCTCCA
This sequence comes from Chiloscyllium plagiosum, assembly GCF_004010195.1. Lineage (NCBI taxonomy): Eukaryota > Metazoa > Chordata > Chondrichthyes > Orectolobiformes > Hemiscylliidae > Chiloscyllium > Chiloscyllium plagiosum. The sequence continues at coordinate 14,146 of NW_025208741.1, read as the reverse complement.
ATTAACCCCTTTCAGTTCAATAATGTTTTATTAAAATTAAAACTCATTTAAAAATTACACATTACAGTTGGATATATGAGGGTGACTGATGGAAGGAATGTTGAAGAAGTTGAATCGATTGTGTATAACCATTCAATCTGGCTTGGGCATGCAGATAATGCCTGAGAAATGCCGGAATATAAATATATTTCTGTTCATAGATGTAAACATTCATTCTGTAACTATCGATCAGTCATTACAATATCAGTGATACATTGAAAAATCTTTTTATAATCCATAATCCGCGATAAACACAATTCAGGTTTTTATTCCAGGATCAGAGAGAACAGACGAGGTCCATGCTGCTGATGTTATCGATGTCAATGAACTGTGATGAAAAATCATTTACTGGGCTTCAATTAAATAGTGATCATGACACTGGAAACGATACAGGAGAGAGAATTATAGGACATGGTTGTTCAGGCCGGTGGCAAGTACAATAGTATTCTCTAATCATCATTACAGTAAAGTTACTTTTCAAAACTTATACAAAGAGCAGATTCAAGGAAACATCTACAATGATGAATGAGGAGAAACAATATTAATGAAATTCAGCTCGAAATGCAGGGACAAAATGATTTCCTTCACATACTAATATACCGAAAGTACGAATGGATAAGATAAGAAAAATTCACTCGTAATATTGAGCTGTATAAATTAAAAATTTAGATTTCCAAACCCAGGGAGTGGTAAGCAAATTTTAACAAGAGTTGTTTTGAACACAGATGAGATACTGATTTGCCCTCTGTCAGTGACCCTCCTTACTGAGATTCTCGACTCAAGTCTGTCACACAGTGTGAATGTTATCAGTTTTGCTGCTGTTAGACCAGTCAATTTAAATGAATCCATCTTACTGATGTCACTGAGCACATACGCAGCCAAGAGTCATTAACGGAGACGATCGGTTAATAGGCACTGAGCAAGTTACAAAGGCGTGTCTCAAAGTTGTTTAAACCCCCTGTCCAACATGGAGCTCCACACTGGAACTGAAATAACGCAAGTGCCACATTTTTTTTTTAATGTTTCAGAGCTTTTTTAATGATGGAACTCAATGTTCCAGCGGAGTAACATTGATGGCCAGGGAAAGATGTAGGACAGTTATTCACCAACAAACTGGGCAATTACTTAATAGAAAACAAGTTGCACAAATATGCGAGTATAGAGGAATAGGACGAGCTGGAGCAGTCAGACATCGGCGGATCCAATCATAAGAACGAGAACATAAATGAAGGCATTGCCAGATCAGCTGAAGTGGTTAGTTCTATTACATTGTCAATCCCTCTAACAGAACTAGATCAGAAACCATAAAGCCAGATGAGATATGTGTTCAACATGGTCCACTGGGCACAACATGCTCGTGTCCAGTTCAATACAATCGTGCAATCTGTGCAGAATGGAACACTGAGCAGAACTTTCAAGTGGTTTGGAACACATACTGATACTATGTAAGTGTCCAGCAGCGGGGAGCACCAAGACATAACTCAGCTAGTGGCGAGCAGGGCTCTACCTGTGAGATTCTGTATAAATGCCCGGTGAGTCTGCCCCACTGCACGCTGGCCACGAACCAGCTGCAAGCGGGTAGAAACTGTCAGATATCTCCGTCTGAAATCTGACTCTGCAAATTAAGTCATATGAATGACGTTACTCTTTTTTGTGGAGGTTTGTCACAAGGAATTCTGTGACACTGGACTGCGTGTTACATCCATTGCACGGATGCACACCGAGACAAACATCAACTGCACGTGAAGGACAATGAATTTGGTGAAAGACAGTCTGCAAAAAACTTGTTTTTCTTCCAGAAATAGGAATTTACAAGTCCAAATATTGCTGAATGGCTCATTCCAAGGTTCAGGACTACCTCCTGAGGGAAGCAGTAAAGCTTAGGCAGTTGCTATCATGGTCCAGTTGGACCGACAACAGTCCAAAGTATTTCGCCCGAAGCTAAATAGGATTGCTTTACTTTTCAGATGCCCCAATTATCTCAAGGCCCGTAAATATAGTCCTGTATGCGCCAGAGATGGCCTTAGCTTTTTTGGATACCGTCAAACTGCAAAATTTGTTTGTTTCCTTGGTATGCTGCAAGACAGAACCAAAACAGTTAAAATGAAAAAAAATCACTGAAGAGCACAGTAATGCACTGATCTCTAACACCAGACTAGATATTATTTAACCTCGGGTCCTTCAGTCTTTGATTGGAGAGAGTTAGATGCATCTTCGTTCCGTCTATAAACCGTGCTGTCCCTGGCCTGATCGTGTTTGATGGGAACAGTGTCGAGAATGGTTCAAGTTGCATATGATTCCATGCGGTGCCTCTCCTGGGAGTGTTTGTGGGGGACACTGTGGGGAAAAATTTACTTTACCTGTAACCCCGTGCTGTTCCGGGCCGAGGAGTGTTTGCAGGTTACAGTGTGGGGAGTGACTTCATCAATATCGAACCCAAGCTGACCGTGTTTTATTTTTTTTCTTTGACAAGGACCAGTTTAGATGAAGTTTTATTTGGTAACTAAGCCCATCTGTCTGGATCATGGCAATGATTGATCGCAAAAGTGTAGATGTAGGTTTTAAACTGTATCTGACCAGTTATTATGCCTTTCCGTCTGCGGTTCTATGGACACAGTGGGTTGTGAATTTTCAGAATATGCAATACCATGTGAAAATGGCTGTACATTTGATAAATTATGTGTTAAACGATTTATCATCCTGGATATGTTTCTTAAGGACGGTGGGGCAGTGGTTTAATCAATATCAGACTCCATACTGAGAATGGAATTTCTATTTGGATTGTGCCTCTGTAGGAGGACCTTTCCTCTGTGTGTAACTTTCCGTAGTACTGGTCTTGGAGCGTTTGATGGGGACTCTTCTAGCATTGGTGCGGTCTTCTAGCATCGGTGAAGCAAAAGCGGAATTCAGGTTCTGGAGAAGGGTCAGTGGACTCAAAACATTAACTCTAAGTTTTGGCCACACATCCTGCCAGATATGCTAAAGTTTTCCAGCAATCTCGACTTTTGTTTCGGAGTTCCTGCATCCGCAGTTCTTTCCATTTTTATCAATCTTTAAATTTACTTCCAGTTCGAAATAGTAGAGGAGGCAGGATATCATATCTAATTCCTTGATGTTTCTAACATGGGGGCAACATGAAAGGTTTTTTTCTTTCACTTTAAAGGAGTACAGTGAGAGATCGTCTCTATAGGCCCTGTGCTATACCTGTACTGGGAATGTGTGTTGGAGACAGTTTATGGTGTGCTATAATGAGCATCTAACTTCATGTTTGACATGGCCTAGGAAGTCGAAAGGGGTATTGCAGAGAGAGCTTTATGCTGTGTCTGAACACATGGACTACATGTTCTGGGGTGTTTGATCGTCTCAATGATAAGGGAGAATTATTTTATCTTTAGTTTTGGATTCGATTCCCTACAGAGTGAAAACAGTCCATTCGACCCAACAAGTCCACACCGACCCTCTGAAGAGCAACTCAACCAGACCCATTTCTCTCTAACTAATGCACCTAACACTGTGGGAAATTTAGCATGACCAATTCACCTGATCAGTACACATTTGGATCATGGGAGCACCCAGTGGAAACTCACACAGATTCGGGGAGAATGTGCAAAATGCACACAGACAGTCGGACAAGGCAGGAATCGAACCCGAGTCCCTGGTGCAGTGAGGCAATAGTGCTTACCCCTGAGCCACAGAAAAAGTAATTTGGAAAAGAAAGGTATTCACTCTAGATCTAATCGTGTGCTATCCCTGACGTGTCGGTGCTTGATATACAACAGTGTAGTTTCAATTTCAAATTGTAACTAACCCTTTCGCTACCTGTCTGGAGACTGTTTCATGTAGGCAATGCAAAGTGAGATTTATTCCATATTCAACCCATGGTATTACTGCCGTTCAGTGTTTGATGAGTACATCGCAATAGCGAGTTTTAATCTGTGTCTGATGTTGGAATTAACATGGACTGGGAATTCATGATGTAGGGCAGTTTTGATAGTGCTTTAATTAGTATATTATCCCGTGCTGCACTTGTCCTGGTAGTGTTTGATGCAGACAGTGTCTGCCTGAAATACTCAGCAACTAACCCCATGCTGAATGGGGCCTGGAAATTCAAAATTACTGGTGTAGTGAAATCTTCCCTCTCTATCTAACCCATGCTTTACCCTGTCCTTCTGTGGTTGATGGGAACAGTGCGGAGAATCATGTAATTCAAATCTAACCCCATGCTATAATTGATCAGGAAATCTTGGACATGGATCACATAAAATTATAGCACAGAAGAAGCCCTTCGGCCTACGATGTTGTCCCGAGGATTATTGCTAATCGTAAATAAAATAACCTACCTAACGCACCCCTCAATTCACTGCTGTCCATGTGCATGTGTAGCAGTCCCTTAAACTTCCGTAATGACTATGCTTCCACCACCACCGCTGGCAACGCATTCCATACATTCAGAAATCACGGTAAAATAAACCTACCTGTGGTGTCTCCTCTACACATCCCCCCTAATATCCTCCATAACTCTAATTCACTGAACTTCAGGAGCAGCAATGTTCCCTGTCTACAAGGCGTTCTACAGGAGTTTTTTCAAGTCTCCTTCCCCGGCACCTTGTAAAATCATGGCAATCTAGAAGGACCAGGGAAGCAGATGCATGGGAATACCAATATCTTCAAGTTCTTTTGCAAACCACTCATCGTCGTTATTTGGAAATATGTCCCCGTTTGTTTGGTATCATTGTTTCAAGATCATCTCGTCGTAAAAGGTTCTATAGAAGATGAAAGACAACAGTTCATGAAGACAACTCGCCAACACTTTCACAATGGAAACGCCGAAATGTGCAAGGAATACTTGTCAATTTGGCGATTTCGACACCACATGAATGAATTGAGTTTAAAAATACTGTTCAAACATGACCACTGCTGGTTGCTGAGTTTGGATTTTGTGAGTGTAGTGTGGTGGGGTTCAGTTAAGAATGTATTTGTTATGCGCAGCTGGAGGGATATTACATTTGAAACTATATATTCATCTTTCAGAAGCATGGCCTCCATTGATATTATTCCCATGGACACTGATATTCACGTGCCTCACGATTCACTCGCGAGATAGACGCAATAAAAATGTACTAGTATCTAGATTGTCCAGCATTTAGATACTGTTACTTTATTGTCATGAAAATGAATGCATATTAATATTAGCATGCAATTTGAAGAGAATTGTCCGCTCATTTCTAATGCCAGTGCACTTAATAATTTGATGTTGGATGCTTTATCAGGAACATTGCTTCAAAGAATCCTCTTGTGATTTGTGCACTGTATTCATCATATTCTAGTGATGAAGTTGAACAAAATTAATGGGTGGATCTTTCCGAATTGAGCAATAAAAAAGTGGCTATTATCAAATGATTTATGACGTCCAGGAATGGATCTTTGTTTTTAATAGTCAGAGCAATGGTGAGACTATTTACAATGAAGTTTCTGTCTCTAGATACACACAAAGAGGATGGTTTGGGATTATAGAACTTAGAACATATCAGCGCAGTACTGGCCCTTCGGCCCTCGATGTTCCGCCGACCTGTCATACCAATCTGAAGCCCATCTAACTTACACTATTTCATGTTCGGGCATATGCTTGTTCAATGACGACTTAAATGCACTTAAAGTTGTCAAATCTACTATCGTTGCAGGCAAAGTTTGTCATCAATGTAGATTCCCTTTACTTTTGGCAATGACCTTATGGAGCAGACCTACGCTGGAATTGTTTAATGTGGGATTCATTGTTAGACTCCAAGTGCTGCGGGAGTCAATCACCTTTGTAAAGCCTTCATTCAGGAATGATTCCAAGCTGAAGAATTTCAAAGCCTGTATTACACACCAGAAGTCATCATCAGAGACAATCTTGCGAGGCATTTTTGTCGGCAGGTTATTTGTATGAATTTCAAATTGTGTTTGGACTCGCACTGAGCCCTCTGCTCGTCCATTGACCGGTCTACCCATACATTGTATTGTTCCTCAGGGACATCTCGAACTGGTATTGTTGCAAACAATTGGCCGAATAATTGTCCAGTTTAGGCTTAGGAGCTCCCTGGACAGATTATAGACGTGGTCAGTATTTTGGAGGTAATGGAGAAACTCAAAGGCACTGTGTTTATATTCAAGCTTTTCTGAAGCCATTTTTGTCAGGTTTGATGACTGCAAGATGTTGTGTTCACTGATCTGAATATAAAATCAGATGTTTACTGCAGTCACTAAATTGTGCAATAAGTAGATGGAACTCTGTAATTTATATATTGTTCATTTCTATTACCCTCAAACGAAGACAGTGACGTTTGGTTTATTTTTACGCACCTAAGAAGAAAAGTGATGTTGACTCTTCATTGTAGAACATATAAAATTGGGCTGAAATACATTTCTCACAGAGTAGTCAAACAAAAGTTGGACATTTATTGTAACGTAGCATTCTGTCAGCATGATTGTGTCCCAACAGCATCATCATCTTAGAGTATCAGAGGTCTACAGCATGGAAATAAACCCATCAGCTAACCTGTCAATTTTTCACAATTAAACTAGATCTCCATGCTTGCGTTTATTTTCCGCACTACTCCTTCGGTATTCCATTCATGGACGTGACTGAATGATTTATAAATGACAACATTGTCCTCGGTTCCACCAGTACCTCTGGCAACCTCTTACATAATCTCCACACTGTCTGTAAGAAAAATAATGCCGCTTTTAATTCTTTTGTATTTTGCCCTGTCGCTTGAAACGTATGCTCTCTAGTTTCAGATTCCCCTATCACAGAGAAAAACCGTTTTCCATCTAAATTATATTTGCTTCTCATGATTTTATAGATATCTAAAACGTCACCACTCGGTCTTATATGCTCCAGGGGAATGAAATCCAGCCTATGCAACCTCTTCTCAAAACAGAAAGCTTTCAATCCAGGTGGAAGCTTTTTACATCTTTCATGAATTAGTTCTAGTTTAATCATATCATTGCTATACTGGATTGCACACAGAATTCGAAATTTGGCGTCTTTTACATCTGCCAAAAACAACTCTTAAACTCAATGCTGTGCCCAATGAAATATAGCATACTGGAAGACTTTTCACGAGTCTGCTTGCATTTGGTTCCACTTTTAAGGAAATACGTGGCTGCAGCCTGAGGTCTTTTTGTTCCGTAACACTTCCCAATGCCTTACCATTTACTGTATTCATACTACCCTGATTAAACCTACCAGACTGCAGCACCTTGCATATACCTAAACTAATCTTCATCTGCCATTCTTCAACACGCTAGTCGAGGTGAGCAAGATTTCGCTGCAATCCAATATAATCTTTTTTACTGTTCATTATGACACACTCTTGGTATCATCCGCAAGCTAACTAATCATAGCTCCTGAAATCTCATTCAAATCATTTATGTAAATGACGAACAGCAATGGACGCAGCAACAATCCCATGGCACGCCACTTGTCACGGGTCTTCTGTCTGAAAAATACCCCTCGACGAACATCTTCTGTCTTCTCATGTCAAGCCAATTTTGTGTTCACTGGGTGAGCTGACCCTGGATTCCACGAGATGTAACCTACTCAACAACATACTAATTTGTACCCTGTCAAAGTCCTTACTAGAGTCCGCATACATACTTCCCTCATCTACGTTGTTGGTCACCCCTTCAAAAACCTTAACCAAATTCGTGAGACATAATTTCCCACCGACAAATCTACGCTGACCATCCCAAATGAGTCCTTGCCTCTTCAAATGCATGCTGCTCCTGTTTCTCAGAATGCCCTCGAACAAGATACCCAAGATAAATGTTACACTCACCAGTCTGTAGTTCCTATACAATTTCCTGCAGCCTTTCTTAAATAATGGCACAACATTAGCCAAAGACCACTCTTCAGGCACTTCAGCAGTGTCTGTCGATGATGCAGCTATATCTCTGATAGACCTTGTTCCACCGGAAAGAAGGAACCAGACAGAGGAGGCATCTCCTTGGTATATAGTCATGTAGTGATCAGTATTGGTGCTAGGTCCCAAGCTGTCTCAAGTCATTCGGTTAAAATGGGCAGGATACCTGCCACTAAATACTCTATACCATATCACCAAATTAAATATTTCATTTTAATATAGTATGGAGTGTGGAAAGGCCCGAGAATGTACTCTTGTTTAGTGCCTTCATCACCAAGACAGGCTCCACAACACCAACAGGCGTCAATGAGATCTAGCAATTGACTTCGAAGTGTCCATGAAGCTCAGTCAAACATTAGCAGCAGCAAAATCATACTTTGCACAATCAGCAATCTCACACTCCCGTGTATATCCCAACATAGTCATTCGTAGGATGACGTATCCTGTTCAATGGACAGTGCAGAAGGACATGCCCAGAATCTGCACAAACCAGAGCTGGATTATGAGTTGACAGGGACATTTCATGGCCAAACAGTATGCGTTGCAAGTGATGGACAAAACCATCCCTCAATCAATTGGTCAGATCAATCCCTACGGTCCTATCACATTTAGTTGGACACTTTGCTGGAAAATGAAACAGAGCCATTTCAGGAGGAGGCTTCTCCCCAACAAATGAATCCTCAGTTATGTGAGATCCATGCACATCCTGGTAAATCAAATAAAGCTGGAAAATTTGTAACAATCCTCATCTAGGAGTGCCAATGTGATGATGTATTTCAACCTCTTCAAGCTGTCCACAGCTTCGCAATGGCTAATGTTCAGACAATTTAATTAAATCTACACGATATAAGTGAAAGGCCGGAGGTTTCGAAGCAGCGTATGCTGTCGACTCTGACAACTTTAATCTGCAGAAATTGTCCAAAGTCGCATGACACCTGTATATAGTCACCAGGTGACCAAACAAATAAGCACTGCTTCGAATGCGTGTAATTTAATCTAAACCTAGTGCACGATAATCTGTTTTCGATGACTTCTGATCTTTCCACTCTCGTCCAACACCTCCGCATTCAGGAATTGTGGCACTCCTCGCAAAGCTATTCAAGTACACCAAGAATCATGACTTTTACCAACAATGTGGTTAATTGTCTATGTATTTCCTGTAGTAGAAAGCAGGACAATTTCATTGCAGACAGTCATTGTCTGGTCTGTGTAGACTCAACTATGCAAACGCTAAGGAAGCTGTCAACGATATTCTGAGCAATCAGCAACAACATTTTCAGCGACGTTTAGCTGGTCTTCCGTCAGGATTACTGAGTTCCAGATCTCATTACAAGATTTGGTCAAAAGTATGGAACTCAAGAAGAGTAATTCCTGCATTGAGAGTAAGTACTCTTACTATCACGGCATCATTTGACAGAGTGTAACAAGAGGACACGAGCAAGATTATAATTAATCAAAATCTGACGGAAATACTCTGCTGATGGAGTAATCATTTGTGAAAAATAAAGTTGCTAGTGCCAGTAATTCAAAGTCCACATTATCTCTACAGGCATTCCACAAAAGAGAGAGAGAGAGGGAGAGTCCACAGCTGAACGAACTTCAGATTCTTCAATGATCTTCCCGTTCGGATGTGTTCACTAATTTTATCCTTCGGCAGATACTGAAGTAGTCAATTTTCAAATGCATATGCATATGGAAAATATTCATTCGGAGAAGTTGCCAAGTATAATTCGCACAATACAAATAAAGAATATAACCTTAGCTTTTCATAAAATAACCATCATGGAGTTCCTAAAAAAATGTTTAAGAGCATCCCGGTGCTAACATTGCCCATACATTGAACTGGTCTTGTCGCATAAAGAAAAAAAAACTCAGTATTTAAGAGCAAGTTAGAGGCTTGGAATTCTGCAGATATGAACTCACCTTCCGCATCCCCAAAACGTAGCCATCATCTGTGAGAACGGACAACTGTACGTTCCAGAATGACAAAAAATAAACAAAACCTCTAGATTGCTATCATATCCACAGACATCGGTCCCTCGCCCGCCCACCATGAAGAGTCAGTAGTAGCAGAGCATAGTTTGTACAAGATGAACGAGATGAGAGGAACGTGATTTGACTGTTGTTGTTACGGGGAGATTTAACAGGATGTTGCCTGGGCTGGAGAGGAACAGTTATGAAAACAGACTTGAGAGATTGAGTACGCTTTCCTCAAGGCAGAGGAAATTGAGACGGGAACATGAAAGAGATGTATACAATTCTGAGATTTTAGACGTATAGATTAGAAGAAAGCTTTCCTCTTGATCCAGGGATCAGTGACATGGAGCATAAATCTCACATCGGGGCACAAGCCGTAGAGGATCTTTGAGGAAAAACCTTGTCATGATGTTGATTGTGGGAATATGTAACTTACTGACTGTAAAGCTGACTGGACAATTTTTGTCTTATTGTCTGAGAGGGACTTGATAAGGTGAAGTTCATTTTCTTTCTAAGTTATACATTGCTGTCACTCAATGTCTGCCCGTTCACTGTGTCCTCTGTGCGTCTAGCATATGAAAAGCTGTCGTCTTCTGTGTGTCTAGCATATGAAAAGCTATCGTCTTCTGTGCGTCTAGCATATGAAAAGCTTTCGTTGAATGTTCTTTGGGCCGGTTGGCTGATTTGTTACATAGAGTGAAGCCAACCAGCACATACATTCATTTCTCGTAATAGCTGTTTTTGTTATGGCGTCATTGCAACCCTGTCCTCAGTGAGCTTTCAGCTCTCATTGCCTGTTCCCTTGCAAATGTAGAGTTACGGGGGCAGGCACAGGAGAGGAAACACCAGTCCCAACCAGTTTCATTAGCATCCCGTCCAGTAAATTTATTCAATTTGACAATGTGGTAGTTTGAGAAATGCGGCAATGCACATTTTCCTGTGGGTGCACACGAAAGGAGATAGAAATTCTGATTGTATTGAACCGTTCTGAGTAACACTGATACACAGAAAATCACAGCCACGCACAAAATCACAGAATCAGAGAGAAAGAGAAAGTGACGGGGTGGAGAGAGGAGACAGAGGACGAGAAATGATGGAATGCACAACGGAAAAACTCAGGAAGTCGGAAGGACAGATCGAGAAGGGCCATGCTCCATTGAGATATAAAGGGGATTTCAGTAAATGGGAGACAGAGAATTGGAAGACGACAATTTAGAAGCAAATTATTTAAGGCAAAGTGAAACAAGGAGTAAAATTCGTTCAGCCGAATTCTCTTGAGGTTGTCATACGGGAAAAGGAAGCCATTGCGTCCACCATTCGCCCATCGTGCCGGTTGCAGTGGGACCGGCGGTTTTTCAGACCCTTGCTCTCTCGAAGAAAGTTTTTTTTATTTATATAAACAATTTCAAAGAAAAAAAAACGGAAATAGTTAGCCGGTTGGCGGACAACTCAAAAATAGTTGGCATTTTGGACACGAAGAAGGGTTTATGAAGGGGTCATGATCAATTCATTTATTGCTCCGAGGAGTAGCGGATGGAATTTAATTTGAACAATTGCGAGGTATTGCGTTTTGTAAAACAAACAAGGTAGGACATATATATTAATAGTAGGGCCCTGAGTGCTGTTGAGAAACAACGAGACGTCTGGTTCAAGTACATCAATCTTTAAAATTTGTGTCAAGTATACAAGCATGATTAAGAAATTATTTAGCATGCTTGTATTCACTATTCTGTCCTCTGAGTACAGGAAATGGACATCATGTTGAGGCTGCACTGGCCGGTGTGATGTGCCTTATTGACCATGTCTGCAATTCTGGTCGGACTACATTTGCAAGGATATTATTACATTGGATAGGATTGCGAACTGATTCACTGAGATGTTGCGGGGACATGGGGTGTGTTAGTTACAAAATTTAGGCTGGAGCGCTTGGGACTCATTTCACTGTGTCGGGGAAAGTTGATGGATGACTTTATAGAGCTTTATGAAATCATGACAGACATGAACCATATGAAAAGCCGACTTTTTTTCCTAATTTCTGGAAATTCAATATTAGATTGCACATTTTTACGGTGTGAGGAGAATTTTGGGGGCAATGTTTTCACACAGAGAGTGGTTTGCATGTCGAACAAAATACCAGAATAATTGTTGTTTGTAACTGATGTTGCAGCATTTAAAAACATTTGGATAATGGCATGAATAAGCAATGTTTGGAAGGAACAAAAACAGATATTGCTGTAAAAGCAGCAACTCTGTAAATAAATCAGAGTTTATGTTTCGCACAGATTGACCCTTCGTCCGAGAGTGAGACAGACAGAAGGAGACGGATGAAGCGAAGAAATAAAGGACAATAAGACTGTTTTAATATGATGCAGTAAAGATCGAACGAGATCAATCTATGCAAGGTGGGGTAAGGAAGAGAGGAACAAAAGCAAAGAGATAAAAAGGTTGCTTGTGAAATGACGAGAGACAGAGAGCATGCACTCAGAAAAAGCAGGCTTAAAGACAGAGAGGGAGACACACATAGAGACAGAGAGACAGACAGTCGACGAGTGTGAGAACAACGGGCACAGAGGGAGATGGAGACAGGTAGAGAGAGAGAAAGGCACAGAAAGACAAACAGAGAGGGTGATATACAGAGAGAGAGAGAGAGAGAGAGAGAAACGCATAGAGCGAGACAGATAGAGATATAAACGTACAAAAAGCGTGAGGGACATTCAGAGATAGATGAATTCAGAAAAAGAGGCAAACAGAGAGAGAGATTGATTAAACGGGACACAGACAGTCAAAGACATATAGAAAGAGACAGAGATGACAGCAGATAAGAATAGCAACAAAAGAGGGAAAGTGTTGGTCTGAGCTTAAGAGACTGAATTTCCCTCGTGCAAGTCAGTTATCTTTGATTTCCTGTCCACGTTCAGAAACATTCTGTGTGGCGAAATACCTTCCAGAATGGGGCAAAATAGAGACTGAGGTAAATACTGTCGGGTATCGAGAGCAGATGAGGCAGAATAGAGTGCAAATTCCTATCCATCATCCATTGATTCACTGAGTTATTGCCATCTCATGAAGAGGAGAACTGAAGGGGAAGTGTGAGGTTATGGAGAGAGCATTTCGTGTCGTCCAGATGTTTTAGGAAATGGTATAATTCTATATTTATCAACGATGTCGTCCTCTATGCAACGTGGAGGCAGGAGCTAATATAGTCAATTGATCAACTTTCTTTTTGGAACAGAGACCTGGCACTTGCAACAGTTCAATGTGCTTGGGGTGTTGTGCTGGTGGGGATAGTGGAATCCGACTTCTGAAGTTCCAAAGGTCAGAACAAAGCTACAGGCTTCATACAGGGCACACAATTGACTAGTAATATCGGCAGAGTCCCCTCCGTCACGGCAGTCCACTACTCCTCAGTCTCTCCAGCCTAATCCCCTTCAATCACCTCACCCCACTTCCCTCTGTCACTACATGCTACTACATTCCAGTTTACAGCCCAATTCCTTCAGTCACTGCATTCCACTTCCTCAGTATCTACATCCTACACCACATTGTGCAATATGTGCAAATAAGAGAGAAGTGGAAACGAGTTTGATACTGTGATTGTGTGCTCACAAATCTCAGAAATGTAAAACTTCTGAATGGATGGCAATGTCCATTTCACTTCACTGATTAGCATGCACTGGGTTTCACGGTGAATCGGATGGGGCTGGGGTGGTGATTCTGAAGCAGAAGTGCCAGTAATTGAACAGGAAAAATATGCTATAGAAGTATTAGCCTATCGGTTAGCACTGGATCAGTCAAGATAGAAGGGATGCCTCGAGGTGCACTAGCTGACCAAATTCATGTTTTAATATAAATTTCATTTTTTTCTGTATTTATATGTGAAATCTGGGCGTCGCTGGCTGGCCAGAATTGATAAATCATCCCTATTGGCCCTTGACAAAGTGGTCTTCAGCTGACTCCTTGAATTGCTGCAGTCCACTTGCTGTGGTCTGACCGATAACGCTGGTATGGAAGAACTTAAAATATTTCGACCCAACGCCTGTGAAGGAACGGCTGAATATTTCCAAGTCAATGCGGTGAGTACCTTGAAGGGGGAACATTAAGGTTGTGGTACTCCCAAGTACTTGCTGCCTTTGTCCTTCGAAGTGGAAGCAGTCACGTGTTTAAAATCTGCTGTCGAAGAATCTTTGATGAATTCTGGAGAGCATCTTGTAGATATAATACAC
>NW_025208740.1:1375-15092 GCF_004010195.1 Chiloscyllium plagiosum | reverse complement strand
AGGAGATCCGCCGCTGCCATGGCCCCCAGATAATGTCTGACACATGGAGACAATCCACAGTCTTTATAAAGCAGGACGTAGATGGTCACTACGTTAACTGTGAGGAAGGAAAACAAACCCATTATCCATCAGCCTGGAGGCAAAAGGACCTGTTTGATCGGGGACCCAGTGAGATTTTCAAATGTGTCCCTGTATTCAGGGATTTATTAAAATAATTGGAACTGGAATAACAAATGGGAAGGTCGGAATTACTGACAAAAATGTGACATAAATCACAGGAAACCTTTCCTCCCCAAACACACAGAGACACATCCATAAGGACAGATGGTTTCTAGAACATTCCCACACACTCGATCACTCGAGACCGGACACAGGCCACTCCTTCGCAGTTTCTAGTACTGAGGGTGGAAACGTTGCTCTCCTGAAGGATTGTCTCCCAGTTTCCTGAAGACAAACGGAGTTTGGGAATTTCTGTATTTTGGTCTGAATTGTGGTCGACCCTGTGTCGTGAAGAAATGTAAACGCAGAGAAAACGTATTCACCTCTTTAATTGCCAAAGGGGCCTTCGGAACACTGTCTCCTTCTCCCTGGAACGGGATCTCTTCCCTCGGGATCTTATCGTTTGTTCAATTCACTGACGTCTGGCCGTTCACAAACAATGTCAGGGACAGAACGTTCCAGGGAATGTCCGTTATCGAATGTTGGGGACAGAACGTTCCGGGAAATGTCAGTTATAGAATGTCAGGGACAGAACGTTCCGGGAAATGTCAGTTATAGAGTGCTGGGGACAGAACGTTCCGGAACTCCTTAACCTGTCAATGACCTTTCCCCCCCTATCCATGCCACCAACATGATGTACTGTGTCTGGGCACACTGTAACATTAATGGGGTGAGAGATGGAGGGTCCAATCACAGGAATGGGATCTAAAGGCATTGTAAGAGCAGCTGAAATGGTTAGATATACCACATTTTCAATCCACCTCACAGAACCATCCCAGACACCATACACCCAGGCGAGATATCTGTTCACCATAAACACGGTGTAGACCCGGGAAGTGTCCTGCTCAGTTTAACCAAGCAATCTGTCCAGATTCATCCATTGCACTGGTCAATACAATCCAGCAATCTGTCCAGAGTGGAACACTGCACAGATCAGATCTACAAAACCAGACCATATATCTGTCCAGCGTGGTGAGCTGTGCAGAACACAGCAGTGCATTGATCTATAAACCCGGATTAGATATATGTCCAGCACCAGGAGCTGTGCAGACCACAGCAGGGCACGAATGTGTGAACCTGAAACAAATATCCATCCAGCATAAGGAGCTACACAAACCACATCATTACCTTATCCCAGCATGTAGGACTGTGTACACCACCCCAATGCATTGATCTGTAAACCAGGAGCAGTTACCCTTCCAGAATGTAGAGCTGTGTACCGCACCCTAGTGCAATGCTCAGTTACAATGTGTGAAATCACTGCCCAGCGTGGGAAAACTTGCAGCCCATGCTGGAAGTGACAGGATGTGCAGCTCCCATCGATTTACAGCTCAATATCTCCATTGTGCCATGACAAGGGGGTGCTGTGGATGTGAAAATCACTGCCAGAGAGAATTGGCGGTGGAATCAGTTTAAATATCACCACATGGGAGGGGTCTGGGGTATAGACAGAGAGAGGGAGCCTGAGAGACAGTGTCATGGAAGGATTTCCCAGGTTTCAGAATGCTGAAATGTAGACACTTCGATAGCATTCTGTAATATGAGCCTGTCTTCCCAGGAAAGATGGGAAAAAGGGATATTGGTGTGAGGTCAGATGATGGAGAGTTTTGGATGAGCATTTGTTCTACAGCTTTGTAAATGGGAGTCCTTCATGGCTGGAAGGACTCACCATCGCCTGGGTGCCCCTGGATATTCCATGATCCATGACACTGGTGTCATCTTTAAAAGGCCATTGGGCACACGGTTGAGATTTCTCTGTTTGGAGCTGCTCTGCACAGTTTACCCCGATCATGGCTGATAATGGGCAATTACACCACGGTTTGTCGACAGGGGCACGGAGGTCCTGGTGGATGGGCTAGTACAGAGGGAGACCATTCTCTCCCCAGAGAGGGCCACACCACCAGACCCACCGAGCATGGTCTGAGCTCAACACCCAGCTCAGTGCAGTATCTGTGGTCTGAAGAAATGTCCAGAAATACTGGACAAGTATCAATAACCTTCACCACTCTGTCAGGGTAAGGGTTACCATCTTCTCTCTGCTCCCTCACACTCACTGTATATCTGTTATAGAACCAACCCCCGAAGTAGGCTCATGCTCCACCACTCTCACTGCTGGATGCAGCACCATCCCGCCCACTTTCCCTCCATTTTACTCCATGCACACACTAATAACACTGCATGGATACAGCCCTGTGGACTGACTCTATTGAGAACCCTCACCATGACCCCCTCCCCATCTACACTAACACTAACAGCAGGACCACCAACTCCCACCCTCCCTCTCTTTCTCCCATTCCAGGAGAAACAGACTGGAATAGGACAGTAAGGGCCAAGCCGGGTGGTGGAGTGCCTGATATCCGTTCCCCCACCCCCCACCCCCTCTGCCATGTGGGGAGGACCCTGGTAGGAGGCGGAGGGGACCGGGACACCTCGTGTGGAGATTCTGAAACATCCACGTCCCACCGACTGGGTAAGGAGCAATGTTCAGTGAAGGGCAATTCTCACTTTAAACCCATTGGCAGCTCCGTTCCCCCCCCGGCACAACTTAGAAGCTGCGGCCTTGATACCATCTCCTTTTTGTGTCGAGCTGGTACAAATGGTATCCCCCACGGTCTCGGTGGGCAGGAGGGTGGGCTCACAACACATCGTCACAACCACCTCCCAGGAAGGGAGCACTGTGACTCCATCCTACACCTCTCCCTTTAAACAGCTCAGAAACGGAAACTAATCTGTGATAGTTACTGCTCTACTCACTTGTCCTGATATCTTCAATAATCTGTGCTCATACACAACCAACGCTCTCTGTTCCTTCACTCCCTTTATAATGGTACGGCCTGTATTAAACTGTCTTTCATTGTCTTTCCTACCAAAGTGTATCACCTCACACTGCTCTTCACTGATCCCCATCTGCCATCTACCTGAACACTACACCAACGTGTGATTGTCCTGTTACACTTCCACACTCTCCTCCATAGACTTCAGAGAGATTCTGAAACATCCACGTCCCACCGACTGGGTAAGGCGCAATGTTCAGTGAAGGGCAATTCTCACTTTAAACCCACTGGCAGCTCCGTTTCACCCCGGCACAACTTAGAAGCTGCGGCCTTGATACCATCTCCTTTTTGTGTTGAGCTGGTACAAATGGTATCCCCCACAGTCTCGGTGGGCAGGAGGGTGGGCTCACAACACATCGTCACCACCACCTCCCAGGAAGGGAGCACTGTGACTCCATCCTACACCTCTCCCTTTAAACAGCTTGGAAACGGAAACTAATCTGTGATAGTTACTGCTCTTCTCACTTGTCCTGATATCTTCAATAATCTGTGCTCATACACAACCAACGCTGTCTGTTCCTTCACTCCCTTTATAATGGTGCGGCCTGTATTAAACTGTCTTTCATTGTCTTTCCTACCAAAGTGTATCACCTCAGACTGCTCTTCACTGATCCCCATCTGCCATCAACCTGAACACTACACCAACGTGTAATTGTCCTGTTACACTTCCACACTCTCCTCCATAGACTTCAGAGTTCTTCTAGATTTGGTGCCATCTACAAACATTGAGATTGTCATGGCGTCACAGTCGCAATGAAGCAACTGAAATCCTGCCCCACTCACTAGTGTGGGCAAGTGAAATACTGATATACTCCCATGGACAGAGTCGAATAATGACATGCTGTCAATGGAGCAACAAAAACCCTGACACATACGAGACAGAGTGGATGAAATATTGACAAACCACATAGCAAGAGAAATCCGGGTAGACTCCACTTATCTATATTCATCAGGGTATAATGTGATGAAGTTGAAACTGTGTACTGTACCTTTAAGAGAAGGTGAATGCTGTTCTGAACTGAGAGCTTACAAGCACCTATAATATGAGAGGATGGCAGACCCAGAAACAGTATATTGCTATAGAGCTGGAGTCGGGTAATAAACAGTTAAGAGAAAGAGGGTCCCAGAGTTGAGAATACTTGATGTAAAATCTTCACTTACAGAGTGAAAAAATAAATTGATGTTTTTATTTAAACAGTGGAATTTGGGAGTTCTCTGCCACTCATTTTTTAACAGTTTACGAGGTGAATTGAGCATTTCTTTATGTTTCATTTAAGTTACCAGATGAGCTTCACGACATGCCCTTACCATTCCCGTGTGTGTATATGTGTGTCTCCATGTGGGGCAGGTCTGGCAGTCTCTGTGGTGCTTAAAGCGATGCAATGCCACCCTCTGCTGGCCTCCACACGCCACTGCACAGGCATTGGCAGAGGGATTCATTCGGGGTGGGGGGGGGGTGGAGAGGGCAGCTGCTCACAGCACAATCCAAACGGTTGTCTTATCCACGTACGGATCTAAATGTCCTTTAAACGTTGTAACTGTCCCTGCTTTCACCACTTCCTCTGGACGTTCACCCCACACACAAGCCAGCTTCTGTCTAGAATATTTACGTCTCATGACTTTTGTAAATAATTTTCCTCGCACCTTAAAATATCCCTCAGTTTCCCAACTCTGTGGAAAAGACATGAGCCCTTCAGCTTATCTGTACCAGTCATTATTTTATCAACCCCTGTACAGTTACCCCTTAATCTAATCCTCTCCAGTGAAAAACGTCCCAGCATACCCAGCCTCTGTTCAATCCCTCCATTCCCAGCAACATCCAAGTTAATCTCTTCTGAACCCTCTCCAGCTTCAAAATATCAAGGTCATTAATATCAAAGTGAGCAGTCAGGGTATTTTCTAAGGGTTTGGGAGTCCAAAGCTAGAGGACATAGGGTTAAGGTGCGAGGGGAAACATTATAAAGTGACCTAAGGGGCAGCTGTTTCACCCAGAGGGTTGTGTGCCGATGGCATGAGCGGGCAGGATGACCACACTGGACACAGTATTCCAGTAGGGGTCTCACAAATGTCCTGTACAACCACAACATGACTTCCCAATTCCGATACTCAACGGTCTGACCAATGAAGACAAGTGTGTTAAACACCTTCGTAACCACACTATCTGTATGAGATGCAAATTTTAAAGAATTATACCTGACGGCCTAGATCTTTGTTCTACAACATTGCCAAAGGCCCTACATTTAATTGTATAGGTCCTGCTCTTGTTTGATTTGCCAAACCCAATACCTCGCATTATTCCAAAGTAGACTCCATCTGCCACTCCTCAGCCCAGTGTGTGATATTACCACCTCCTCACCTTCCCCGTTTAATTTTACAATACCCTCCCCATCACCAGGAGGCCTGCACACCCCAGCCTTGATTTTCACAAAGAGCCTGAGCTTGTTTTGCCTTGTGTGGTTAGGGGAAGGAGGAGCAGATTGCAGACACAGTCAGTGGGGTGGGGAGGCTGGACAGTAATCAGCTGCCTGGTATCATTTCATGGTTTTAGGAAGAGGGCAGTCACACATCAGAATTGAGTAATACTGATCGGTGCTTTGTGGGTAGAAATTATGGTCTTTCTCTTTCTCTGGTGTTCAATAATATGAGTTGGGACATCTGGTCGGCATGGACGGGTTGGACCGAAGGGTCTGTACATGCTGTACATCTCTATGACTCTATGGCTCTACGACCGTTCATTGGGCAGACTCTGTCTGCAGGATGTCTTTCCCGAGTATTCCAGACTACAGATAATAGTGATTAAAGATGTTCATCGATAATTTCAATAGCATAGCACGTACCCTCAATATCCTACCGTTGAGACAAATATCTTGCATTTGTTTAACAACACAAAGTGTTTTGTGTAGTTCAATAATGGTAACCTGATTATAATAAATCCAGTCCGAGCTGAAAGCGGACACTAAAATATGACCCAAAATCTGGGTATGGTAGTAGTGGGTAGTGTCCCTGCCTTTGAGCCAGTGGTCTGGATTTGATTCCAATTCCTGAACTTGTGTGGTAGTGTACCTAGCTCTGGACTACAAGGTCTGGATTCAAGTCCTGCCTGTTGCAGAGGTATGTCACAGCAAGTCAAAACAGGCTGATGAAGATGCACACAGGAGAATACTGTTACAGCTTTATGGTATTGCTGAGTGATGCTAGTGTCCCTATCTCGGGGAAAAAGGTCCAGGTGTAAAGCCCACAAAGTGTCTCATAATACACCTGAACAAACTGATTAAAATGGATTTAGAATTGTGACCACATGGAGAAAGAAGAGGTGTTAGTATTGAATTTCAGAATTTAGGCCCGGGATAACTGAAAGCACAGCTATTCGTGATTGGAGTCACATTTTCCAGTAGTAAACGTTTATAAAATCAAAATGCTCATGGATATGGTGAGTAGTCAGGGCTTTTCCCCAGGTTAGGGACATACAAAACGAGAGGGCATTGCTTGAAAGTGAGAAGGGAAAGGTTTTGATTAGGTCTAAGGGGCACCTTATTATGCAGTGTGTAGTGTGCATATGGAATGAGCTGCCCAAGGAAGTGGTGGAGGTTGGTACAACCACAGCATGTAAAAGGCATCTGGATGCTGACAGACCTGTTGAGCTTTTCCAGCAATTTCTGTATTTCTTTAAAACAGCATTCATTTCAACACAGGTATTCAGAATAAATTAAACATTTTATTTTTCTAATGACGCAGGATTATGTAAACATATTTCAAATCGTCCGAGACCATTTTCTGCTCAGGGTCTGGCTCTGTGTATGATAGCAGCAATGATGCACCTACATGGAACAGAGAATGTGATGGAGGCATAGTTTGGACAATGTACAAGGAAACCTCACATGGTCCAGTTTGGGAGAGGATGACTTTACTGTGTGATTCAGTTCAGAGAGGAAGAAGATGTAATCTGCCCGAGAAGGAATGACCTGTTGCACTCTCTCTCCTTCATTATTCCTCATCACAGCAATGTGTGCGAACTAAAACAAAAAAGCTCTATAGTCATCGTTACCACTCATGTTTTTTTATAGAATCCCTGCAGTGTTCAAACAGGCCGTTCGGCTCAACACGTCCATACCAACCATCCCAGACCCGTTACCCAACATTTGCCCCTGACTAATGCATCCAACCTAGAAACCCCTGAACACTACGGACAATTTAGCATGACCAATCCACCGAACCTACACAGTGTGAGGAAACTGGAGCTAACATTAGACGCTCACGCAGACATGGGTAGAATGTGCAAACTCCACACAGACAGTCACCCGAGGCTGGAATCGAACCGAAGTCCCTGGTGCTGTGAGGCAGCAGTGATAACCACTGAGCCACTTTGACACCTTTTGGGAGATCCCTGACCCGAATTCATTGGAACGCCTCACTGCCTAATGCAAAGGGAATTCAGCCAAATCCAATTGTTCCAGGTTAAATTCCATTGCTAGCAGCTTGTGTGAGTAGAATAATTTCAGAAGCAGAATCACATTTTAGACAATCTCTCAATTTTTCCTTTTTGTCATGATTTGCACTAATATCTGGACAAAGTTCTTTCAAGTAAAAATTGCAGAGATTTTGTTTATTTGTATGTGTGTGTGTGTGTGTTTCTGTGTATGTGTTTGTCAGTGTTTTTAGGAAGGGAAATATTGTTTATTTATTTACAATACCCAAACACTTTGCAGTTGTTCTTTCCATCATAGTTTGAGGAACCTTGCTATGGATCATAAATGTGTTGTTTTAGCAGATGAAAGAAACTATCCTGACTTGTTCCTAAAACTGATCCTGACCCAGTCTGTGACCGACATCATCTTCCATATCACAAACTTAGTTACATTTAATATTTGTTGTGAGCAGTGGAGGAGTCGGACTAGAAAAGGAAACAATGACCCAAAAAGCCGGGGAACTATAGACCGGTGCGCCTGATGTCAGTGGTGGGTAAGTTGTTGGAGGGGATTCTGAGGGATAGCATTTACATACATTTGGGAAGGCAAGGTCTGATCGGTGTAGTCAACGTGGCTTTCTGCATTGGAAATCATGTCTCATTAATTTGGTTAAGTTTTTTGAAGAGGTGACAAAGAAGATTGATGAAGCCAGTTTGGTTGACATTGTCTATGGACTTTAGCAAGGTGTTCTTTTAAAGAACAAAGAGCAAAGAAAATTTCCAGCCCAGGAACAGGCTCTTTGCCCTCCAAGCCTGAGCCGATCCAAGTGCACTGTCTACATCTGTCGGTCAATTCATAAGCATTTGTATCCCTCTGCTCCCCACCTACCCATGCATCTGTCCAGAAGCATCTTAAATGAATCTACCGTGCTTGCCTCTACCACCTCTGATAGCAACACGTTCCAAACGCCCATCACCCTCTGTGTGAAGTACTTACCGTGTGTATCCCCCTTAAACTTTCCACCTCTCACTTCTAAAGCACGACCTCTCGTTATTGAATCCTTCACTCTGGGAAAAAGCTTGTCTTTATCCACCCTATCTATTCCCTTCATGATTTTGCAAACTTCAATCAGGTCCCCCCTCAATCTCCTTTTTTCTACTGAAAATAAACCTAACCGACTCAGCCACTTTTCATAGCTAGTATTTCATTCTGATTGGTAGACAGATGAGTAAGTTTCAGATACAGAAGAAGCTAGTCATAATTGGCTTGAAGGAAGAGAGATATTTTTCAGACTGGAGTCTTGTGAGCAGCAGTATGCTGTAAGAATCAGTACTGAGTTCACTGCATTTCATCATTTATGTAAAGGATTTAGATTGAATTTTGGGGTCATAGTTAGTAAGTTTACAGATGACATCAGAAAGATGTTGTCGTAGATTATCTCAGAGTACAACGAGACCATAATTAGATGGGACAAAGGGATAAGGAGTGACAGATAAAGTTAATTTAGATAAATACGAGGTTAGCATTTTGGGAAGCCAAATCAAGGCACAAATTATACACTTAATGGTAAGGTCCTGGGGCGTGTTGTGGAACAAAGGGACGTAGGGCTACAGGTACATTGTTCTTTGAAAGTTGAGTCGCAGGTAGACATGGGGACAAAACACATTTGGCACATTTGCCTTAATCAATCAGAGCATTGAGTATAGGAATTGGGGTGGTATGTTGCATCTGTACAGGATGTTGGTGAGGCCACTTTAAGAATGCTGCGTACAACTCGTTTTTCTGCAGAAATGACTTACACGGATGTTCCAGGACTGGAGGGTTTGAACTTTAGGGAGAGGCTGATTAGGTTGAGGTGTTTCTACCTAGAGTGTGAAAGACTGAGGGGTGGCATTATAGACGTTTATAAAATCAGCAGAGGCATGGATATTCTGAACAGCCACGCTCTGATCCCCAGGATAGGGGAGTCCAGAGCAGGAGAACATCGATTGAAGGCGAGAGGACGAATGATTTAGAAGAGACCTGAAGGTACATGTTTCACACAGAGAGAGCTGTGTGTATGGAAAGTGCTGTCAGAGGAAGTGGTAAAGGCTGTTACAATCCACATTTAAAAATTATCTGCGAGGAGGGATATTGGCCAAATGCTGGCAAATGGGACTTGATCAGATTTGATATCTGATCAGAGTGAAGAGATTGGACTAACGGGTCTTTTTCCGTTCTGCATGACTCTCTGATTTTATAATAGGGATGATGAAAAATTCTGAAAGGACCTTTCAACTCAGAATTCTGTTCACTGGAAGCTTATCGTGCCTCTATGTTCATATTGATTGAAAGCTGCGTTAGTTAAATATTTGACAGAGAAGTGAGTCACGGATAACGGGATACAGATAGGAGAGCGGGGCTGAAACCACGAACCGATCAGCCACAATCTTTGTGCCTGGTGGAGAAGGCTCAAAGTCTCTGATGACCCACTCTTGCTCCTTAATCCCATGTTCCTGTGTTCCATTCAGCCCCGCAAACCTGCTAGACAGGAGCAGTTGGAGGCTACTTACTCCTATAACTGGTTCACAGCAACAGAGGAGACCATTCGGCCCTTCAAGACTGTCCCACACGCTTTGAGGTGATTTGGGAAATGTAATTGGAAAACCCAGGTTGGGGATGAAAGAGGCCCCTCATCTCTCTTTACAGAGCTTCCCCTCTCTGCAACCTTTGCTCTATTTCTTGCTCATGCTATAAAACCAGATTCACTGTGAATTCAGCCCCCACACCTCACCCAGAGATGTCTCACAAAACCATCTGGTGTCCCTAACTGCAACATTCAATAACAGACATTCATGAAAATAAAACCCACTGACTTTCCAGTAACAGAATGGGAGTACATCAGAAACAAGGGCAGGTCGTTCACTCCCCAAGCCTGCTCCCCAAGCTTGTCATCTGCGGATCCGTATCCATGAACACCAACTTACCAGGAAACGACACGACCAGCTATCCTTAGTAGCCACACACGCAGATGACAAGCAACATGAGTTCGACTGGGAAAACACTACTATTATAGGACAAGCCAAACAGAGAACAGCCAGGGAATTCCTAGAGTCATGGCACTCATCCACAGATTCAGTCAATAAGCACATCGACCATGTCCCAATATACCAGCCAATGCAGCTGGAACTGACAACCGGAAGCAGCAGATACAAATCACTACAAATGCCAGAGGAAACATCACAGAAGCGCTTCACAGGAGGCTCCTAAGCACTGAGGATGTCACCTCGACAGGGGACGAAACGTCTGCAACACAAATTCCCAGTGTACGGTATTAGTCCACATAGTTAAAGATGGATGTAAATGAACTGGAAGCAGTTCAGAGAAGACTTAGAATCACAGAATTATAGAATTACACAGTACAGATGGAGGCCATTCAGCCCATCATGTCTGTATTGGCCCATTACCAGATCTTGGATGCGTTGCCTTACAAGGAAAGGTTGGACAGGCAAAGCTTGTATCTGCTGGAGTTTAGACAAGTGAGAGGTAAATTGATTGAAACATATAATAACTTGGGGGGGATGTGGAAGGGATATTTCCACTTTTGGCAGAATCTGGACTAACAGTCATTTTTTTTAAAATAAGGATCACCTCTTTAAAACATAAATTAGGCAAAGTATTTTCTCTCAGAGGATTTAGAGTCTTTGGAACCCCTTTCCTGAGAAGGTGATGGGATCAGAATTCTTGAACATTTTTTAAAGCAGAGGTAGGTAAATTTTTGTTAAGTGAAGGGTTGATGGGATAGATGAGGATATGGATGTGAAGTCAAAATCAAATCAGCCAAGACACTATTAAATGCTGGAAAAGGCCCAAGGGGCAGAATAGTCTCCTGCTCCTGACCTAATGATAATATGCTTGGCATGTCCTGGGCTTTCCCATTATTGAGGATGGAGTATCTGCAAAGCCCTCTGCTCCAGTTAATCGCTTAGTTGCACACCATCAGTCTTGGCTGGATGTCACGGAATGCAAAACTTTAATCTGAACCATTGACTGCTTGCTGCATGCTGCTTCCACTGTTTGACAGTCCTGTGTTCTGTTTTTACTGTTTTGCAAGTATTTTGTCATCCACAATTCTGAAACTTAACTTGCACACCAAGATCTAAATCATCCATATATATCAGGAAAAGCAAGGCGCCCAATATCAACCCCTGGGTAACTCCACCAAAATCCTTCTTACAGCCTGAAAAATAGCTATTAACCATTACTCTGTTCCCCATCCCTCAATGTTGTGACAAAATTGTTGCTGTAACCTTTTATTCCATGAGATATAATTTTCCTCACAAGTTTAGTGTGACACTTTATCATGTGCCTTTTGGTAAGTACACCACAATAACAGCATTATCCTCAACAAATAAAAGCAAAGTATTATGGATTCTAAAGATCTGAATTATGAACAGAAATTGTTCGATGAACTCAGACTCTAATGTTTTCTTATTTTAAAGGAAATGTAAAATGTCTGTTACAGATGCAATGTGACTGGCCAAGCTAATCGGTGGTAAGCAAAACACCATTTATTTAAACACGAAAGATGAAATGAAACCAAAGAAAGAGGCATTTAGAATAACGTAATTCTATTGGACAACTAAACAGAATAATAGACCTAGGAGCTATTACTCATGAACTAGTCCAACATAGGAAATTCCCATAAACACAACCCTTGGCAAAAAGGAAAATTCAGGAATTGAAAATAGCATCAAGAGAAAAAAAATAGAGAGAGTAGCAGCGAGGAGACATTCCCTGAAGCGTCCAACTCTGTGGAGACCCTGATAGTTTTTGATGTTACTGAGAAACCAAAACCCAGTGATCTTAATTTGTGAGAGCTGGCCACACCCGTTCAGGTGCATTAAAATAAACCTAAGGCCTCGATCGCTGTTTACTCAAGTGGTCTTAACTAGCCAGCTTGACAACAATCGTTCAATTTCTCTCTTGAAAGAAATCAGGACAAAGAAAAAATCTCTTAAAGCGACAGCATCATCACACTTGTCAGCACATCTAGCTGTTAAACAGGAACCAAGGGTAATCCAAACAGGCCCTTGGCCCTGTCCAATCGGATGAGGAAGAAGCCAGTCAGTCCCTTTATCCACTTATACAGTAACAGTAGGAGGCCATTCCCACCTCAATGCACCTACAAGGGGGCAGAATGAGGTAATTGATGCTGATTCCTGATGAATGTCTGATGCCCGAAACGTCGATTCTCCTGCTCCTCGGATGCTGCCTGGCCTGCTGTGCTTTTCCAGCAATCGACTCTCTACTCTGACCTCCAGCATCGGCAGTCTCAAGTGTCGCCAGATTGATGCTCTAATATGATGAATAAGTGGAGCAGAGGCTACACAGATAGTCTGCTCCACGTGGTTCCTCGTGCCTCCGTTGCTTATGATACTCACGTGGGACTTTAACGTGGTTTTATGGTGGTGAGCAGCGAAGCCGTATGTCTTGTGTGAAGTCTCAAGAAGGCACATTTCATCTCCGAGAAGACAGCCTGGTGTTTTCTATGTAGGGGGGAAGTGGGTGGGAATGGCTACCTGTTTCAGATGGAATGTATTGTGATTGGTGTTGGGGATTGTGAGCAAGCTGACGTTCAATACGGGTTCACATGCCGACTGCACAATAACATGGGGAGAGTTAATTTAGGCATATAAACTATTAGGAAAGTCACGTTAGACTGATGAATGGACTCTCTATGTTCAAATAATGGTGATCACGTTCATGTTGACCTTGTCTAGTGCACGTACTGTTCCGTGTAACCTGTATGCCTTACTCTGTCCTAGTCTATTTCCACCCTTTGTTCTGTCTGGCCATGCTCACTATGATCTGCCTCCACTGCTCATAAATAAAACGTTTCCCTGTACTGAGGTACACGTGCCAATAAATCAAACCAACCAATCCTAGGTAAAGTATGGAATTTCTCACCCGATCAATGTCTCTTTTGGAAAGAAGTGACCGCTGCCACTCCTCATGTTTTAGCATCACAATTTCTTCCTCTCTCACAGCTCTATAGATTAAATACTCAGCTTCTTCACTCTCTACTCATGTTACCATCACCTGTGTCTGTGGTAAGGAGATCGTTCCTTATGAAGGAGATCAACTCTGTAGAGAGTGCCCCTAATGCTCTCTCAGCAAGGCGCTAAAACTACAGGAAGATGGTTTTACTTATGTACTCGAATCATCATACAATGGAGGACAGCATACCATTGACTGCACCCGGGGGGGGGGGGGGTG
>NW_025208740.1:0-791 GCF_004010195.1 Chiloscyllium plagiosum | reverse complement strand
TCGCCCTGTCAGAGTTTTATATATCTCACTGAGATCTCCACCCCATTTTCCTAAAGCCCATGGAATACAGGCCCAGTCACTCCAAATTCTGCTCCCACAACAAGCCTGTCATCATAAAGATCAGTCTTGTCATCTTTCTCTGCTCTCCCTCAATGTCAGGTTTGTCCTTTGTTAGGTACAGAGACCAAAACTTCACACAATACTGCACATTGTTCGAGATGTGGTCTCACTAAGGTCCTGTACAGCTTCAGTAAGACACCCTTACTCCTGGACTCAAATCCCCCTGAAATGAAGGTCCACACCAGATTTACCTTCCTAATTGTTTTCTGCTCCTACAATATTGTTTTCAGTGACGAGTCTACAGGGAGATCCAGATCCTTTGCAATGTTACAGCTCCCCACTTGATGGGACAATGTACACTGGGCAGCGTGCCAATGCCATTCCTAGTATTGCCTTCTGGGTTCACAACTCACTGCGCTGCAGGGACCTCGGAGGGCTGCACAGAAGGAAACAACAAAAAGGAGCACACGTCCCTTTGTAGATCAACACGTTTCAAACAATCCCTTTTCAAATGATCGGCTTCCTGTCTATTGTTCCCACCAAAGGGCACATTGCCACCTCTACCTACATTGCTCTCCATCTGCCACGTAGTTCCCCATTCACTCCACTTGTCTTAGTCACCTTGAAGCTTTTTTGCAACCTCCTCACCCACTCACAATCCAACATCCTTTAGTTCTGTCAGCATGTTGGGATATATGGTATTTGATTCCCGCAACCAAATGTTTAATGGG
>NW_025208739.1:13698-15090 GCF_004010195.1 Chiloscyllium plagiosum | reverse complement strand
GTGAATAGGTTCAAGTCGGGATGCTGTGTGAACTTGAAGTTTGTGTTCCTGACCATGTGATGCTCACAACGATGGAAATAGTGAGACTACGTCATTTCTTTTCAGAAATTAAGGTCATAGGGCCATACAGCATACAAACAGGCCCTTCAGCCCAACAGATTTCTACCAGGCAAAACCAACAAACTACACTAATCCCACTTACGTCGAGATATGCTGTGTTACCTTGCATAATTTGAGGCCTGAGTTGCCAGTTGGTCTTTTATTTTATGCATGAAATGTTTTCTGCATATATGTCACACAACGTCAGAGAGAGCGACAGGCTCATCGGGTCAATAAAAATATCTGCATTGTTCAATAATAGAAAATCGAGTTTTGTTTTTAATTCGTTTCGGATTATAACAGAGATAGTCCATCATTAATAGCCCTTGAGAATTTCCAGGCCATATGCTGCTGCTAATCCTTAGTGCGGTTGGGGCAGAATCCCAGCAGTGCATGTTACACGTCAGTGTTGCAGGGAGTCAGTATTACTGACCACTGACGGATACAGGTCCTGATAAAGGGCTTTTTGCCCGAAACATCGATTTTACTGCTCCTCGGATGCTGCCTGAACTGCTGGGCTCTTCCAGCACCACTAATCCAGTGTTCAAATAACCGCCTGCTTTCCTATCTATTTGTTGCATCTATAAGCATCCAGGGACCAGAGGGTATTCCATTACATCCCCTGTCTAGTGCCATGTAGAAAATGGATAAACCTTGGGGAGCTTTTGGCGATCACGTACTCATCACAGGGTTACCAGCATCTGAAATCCTACCTTTCACATGGCTCGTCTAGTTGAATATCTGATCAACATTTATACGCTGGATATTTATCCTTTCATATTGACTGTATCGCTAACATCAAGGGAAGCCTGTTTCAGATATTTCCTGCCACGTAAGATGAGAGAAATACTGTTGTTTTCCACTCATCATCTAAACCTAAGTGGTGTCAACATATTTCGGAATAGAGAGAGAGAGCCTGCTGCATAAGCTCAGGAATGTTAAAAGGTGCTGAGGAATGGGTTTGGGTGCATGTGGGACACTGGTATTTTTGTCTCCCCTCAATGTTGTCTGTCTCAAACACCAACAATATATTTGGAGAAACACTTTCTCGTCACAGAAGCATGGAACTTGAACAAGGAAAGTGTTACCAAAAACATTGGACGTCGGATGTGGGGGTGGGGGTGGGGAGTGGAGGGGGGTGGGGAGTGGGGGGGTGAATGCTATGATTACAAGAAAACATGAAACCATACTGTCTGTCAAATGGAATACCTGAGAAGAATTTATTATGCTTCAGAGAAAGGACACCGTTACAGCTGGACGTCTATATTATAATGAAGGAAAAGCTGTATCAAT
>NW_025208739.1:10849-13300 GCF_004010195.1 Chiloscyllium plagiosum | reverse complement strand
GACTAAGTGGAACTGCTGCTGTCGGTTCAACCTGTTCCTCCCCATTATGTTCTTCTTCGTCTCCTCAGTATTCCCTGTTGCAAAGAAAACTGAGCGAATATAGCCCCCCTTCAAAGTTTGAATACTTACTTGTCTTGTTACTTCTGACGTGCATCACCTCACATTTATCAGTGTGAAATTTCATCGGCCACTGATCTGGCCATCTGAACAAACTGTTTACATCCTCCTGCAAACTAACACTTTCGTCCTCACTGTAAACC
Source organism: Chiloscyllium plagiosum (assembly GCF_004010195.1). NCBI lineage: Eukaryota > Metazoa > Chordata > Chondrichthyes > Orectolobiformes > Hemiscylliidae > Chiloscyllium > Chiloscyllium plagiosum. The sequence continues at coordinate 13,040 of NW_025208739.1, read as the reverse complement.
ACCCTGATAATCTTCGTGTCATTCACAACATTTTTTATCATTCAACTGCGCCCCCATCTACCACATTCTCACCATTATCAGTTTGCTAAATGATGTTATAAGTAAAGTTTGATTTCCTTCCTGTTTTTCAGATGCTATTCACAGAGGAAGCATTAAGAATTCCAGTCTCTTGATGCTCATATTTTGGTGAATTTACAGAGAAACATAGTTAACATTTTTTTGTAAGGGAGCCACAAATGTCATTTTCAATACAGAGCTAAATTCACCTTGTGCACTCTGCCCGTCTTTATTTCTAAAGCTTTATAAATAACTTAGATCCAACTGGGGCTTGTCACGTTGCATTCCAACATTTGTTTATAACGTGGAACTGGATTATGTTATTTTTAATGTTCCCTGCATTTGTCAAAGCTGAAATGATTTATTCGCCTTCGGGTTGGAGATAGGCTTTTTCATTGTTTATTTCGAATAATGAGCATAATGAGTATGATGATGAAAATGATTATATTAAATTGTAGGTTATGGACAAACTGCCCAAGATAAAATTGTATTCTCATGTCTAACTTGAATTGAAAGCACGTTGTTAGAACCAACACTACTGTAAAAAAGCGTTCAAATTTATTGAGATATCACACTGGGGTGAAAAAGCATGTCGCCTTGTTGAATAAAACACTCGACACTCATTCATTGAGAACTGATTAGTTTTTTACACGATATATCATGGGGAATTCACCGTCCTATATGTGGCTCAGTGTTATTCCGAAGTACATCAGGTTACTACAGAATCATATAGAGAAATCAGATCGGAGCTGATTGTTAATTACACAGTTTGGTATGCTTATAAGTAAGTAGTAAATTAGAGATCAGTCATTAAAGTCAAAACTAAAATACTATTATCCATTCCACAAGTGGACAGAGCAATTTGTATCACCATTCGTTCTAGTTACACAGATTGCTAACACTAAGTGGAGATGTCACTAATTGTTCGTGAAGTGGCAATAACTCGTGAAGGAAGTGGGACTAATTGACAAGTCTATGTCAGATTGACTGGTTTTACGGCCTGCACTGATCATTTGTCAAAGGGAGGAAAAACTAACTTGACACCTTTGGAAGATTAGGCCTACCTTTTACATTAACTCATAGTAATGGATGCACAGCCAGCAAAGTTCGGGGGACACCAAATGGTTTCTCAGCTGGATTAGGAAAATGGCTTCCAGGCAAACCATGTTAACTTTCCCCCAACATGTCTGCACTTAATGGAGATACAGAACTACAGCGTGAATGAACAATCTGAACAAGAATCAAGTGATATTTAAAGGAGTACAAGAAATCATTTCTTAATTTTGAACAGAAACCAAATCCGAATTTTCCTGAACACTGATGTTTTCTCGCCCAAACACACTTCTAAAAAAACAAGCTTTCCCCGTCACTAAAACTCCATCTGCCACTCCTCCACCTCCTTCCTCCTCTTCCTTTATGCTTCCCATTCCCTTGCACCATCCCTCTGGCGGATAAATAATATTTCACCAATGACCTGTCTTCACACCATTCTTCTGCCACTCCCACTGAATGTTACACTCATGCGCCAGTTACTCCAACTTCTACTGCCCATCCCTATCTCTTTTTGCTTTCCTACTGGGATGATGGAATCTGCTGGCTTCTGTGTTGCTATTGGTCATCAGTGAATGATGAGATAGAGATTATCAATATCCGATTGGAACAGAGAGTAGCGTTTGACTGTCAACCCCTGATGCATGATGAATGGGGTGGCTTCATTCCCCCCATGGTACAGAGTGGAGCTACACGGCCTCATCATAAATAGGACTAACAACTCCTCCGAACCTGATGTCTATGCAACGGTTTTCTTTTAAATATAACTCCTTAAGATTTAAGATAGTTACGAACATGGACAAGTCAGGACCTTGTGAGACGCTACAGAATTTAGGAAAGCCAAAAGCAGGAGCGTGAGAGTGTTAAATGAAAGTTGCTGCTATCTGGCAAAACCACATTTCATACGTGTGAACTGTTAATTAAATCCAGATTGCAGTATCATCTGGTGAGTATCCTCCCGACTGCTCGAAGTTCCATCTATTTTGTTTGAACAGGTATTTCGAGGCCGCTGGACATCAGAGAAAAGGATAGTTGTGCGTTGTGTCCTTCACTGGAGCAGATTATCTCTGCCGACACGGAAAGT
>NW_025208739.1:5721-10655 GCF_004010195.1 Chiloscyllium plagiosum | reverse complement strand
TAGACTGAACCAACAGCATCACGAATTGATAACCCCACCATCACCAACCCCCCCACACACACACACACACTCCCAACCTCGAGATATCTTTTGCGATATTGGGGTAGAGAATCTTAGTGAGGGGGAATCACTGATAGAGGGGAAATAAATACCTCGGCCGTGGGTCAAATAATGATTAATAAAATTTGCACACTAATTCCATGGTTTTGTAATCCACAATTCAAATTACATTGCTCAATATCGCGTGTGTATTTTAACAGTGTTGTCTCTGTCTACTTTTCATATTTTGGTATGTAGTGATAAGTATTTTGTCCCTCAATTTTGAGTTGAATAAACTGATTTCATTATTGGCAAAGAAAAAAGAACAGTTCCGATGGACTGTCTTCATGTGAACTGTGCTGGGACCAGAGTCCTTGCTAATCGCACAACTGTGGCGGGAGATAGGGCTTCAAATTGAATAGAAGTGGGGAGGTGTGGTACTATTTACAGGGGTAATGGTAAGAGTGCAGAATTCAGACGCAAATATTGAGAGTATCTGGAAATGGCTAACAATCAAACTTCAAGTTCACTCAATAAACGAATGAGAATGAGAAGCTGTATGGTTAATACAGGACTGAATGTGTTATATCTGAATGCATGCAGTGTAGTGAAGAAGGTAAATGGGCTTGCAGCACAAATCGAAATTCGAAGGTATAGTCTTAAGAGAATCACGGTAAGTGGCTGCAAAGAGATCAGAAGTGGGAGCTGAATATTCATGGTTATTCAGGAATTTAGATGTTTCAGAAAGAAGAGAGAAGGGGGAAAAGGGGGATAGGTTTGGCAGTGTTCGTGAAGGACAGTATCACTGCCTCGGAAAGGACGTTTGAGGAGCCATCGACTGAGGTAGCATGGGCTGAAGTAAGAAAATGATCAGAAGTGGGAGCTGAATATTCATGGTTATTCAGGAATTTAGATGTTTCAGAAAGAAGAGAGAAGGGGGAAAAGGGGGATAGGTTTGGCAGTGTTCGTGAAGGACAGTGTCACGGCCTCGGAAAGGACGTTTGAGGAGCCATCGACTGAGGTAGCATGGCCTGAAGTAAGAAAATGAAAGAAGAGGACACCCCGTTGGGAGATTTCTATCGGCCTCCGAACAGTTCCAGAAATATAAAGGAAAGGATTGCAAAGATAATTCAGGAGTGCAGGGAAAGCAACAGGGTAGTTGTTACGAGGGATTTAACTTTCCGAATATTAATTGTAATACTATAGTGCGAGTACTTAGATGGATCAGTTTTTTGTCCAATATGTGGATGATGGTTTGCTGCCACAGTACGCAGGCAAGTCAACAAGGGGCGAGGCCAGTTTTGATTTCGTTCTGGGTAATGAAACTGGCCAGGTGTTAGTTTTGGATGTAGCTGAGCAATTTGGTGATAGTGAACATAAATTGGTTATTTTCGCTTTAGAGATTAAAATGGATTGGTACATAATGTAGGGCAACAGTTATTGCTAGGGAAAAGGCAAATATGGTGCGATGAGGCAAGAGTTAGGATACATTGAATGGAAAGACAATTGCAGAGGGTGGACAGAAATGAAACGTGGATCTTACTTACTCAGTGTCATGATAAGTATCTAACTGTTAGGCAGGGAGTCAGAGGTCCTGTCAGGAAGCCATTGTGTACAAAAGACGTTGAACTTCTTGTCAAGAGGAAGAAGACGTTTTATGTTCCCGGTGAGACCTGAATGCTCATTTCTGGCGATTGAGCATTAGAAGTTAGCCAGGAAAGATATAAATAGAGAGCTCCCAGGAGCGAGGAGGCAAAATGAGAAGTCTTTGGCAGATCGGATCAAAGAAATCCCTAAAGATTTCTGTAGGTATATCAGGAACAAAAGAATGGCAAGAGAAATTTTAGGGCCAATAAGTGATAGTAATGGAACGTTGTGTGTGGAATCCGAGGAGGTGGATGAAACGCGAAATGACTGTTTTTCATCAGTATTCATACTGAAAAAGGACAATGTTGTGGGATCGAGTACTGAGATACAGGCTACCAAATCAGATGTGATTGAAGTTCACAAGTTTGCGGTGTTAGCAATTCTGGAAAGCATGAAAATAGGTACGTTTCCTGTACTGGAAGGAATATATCCGAGGATTCTCTGGGAAGCCAGGGAGGAGATTCCAGGCATTTGACTTTGATCTTTATGCTGTCTTTGTCTGCCAAAATCATGCCAGGAGACCGGAGGATATCAAACGTCGTTGCTTTGTTCAAGAAGTGGAGTAGTGAAAACCCTGCTAATTATAGACCAGTACGTCTTCCTGCGGTTGCGAGTAAAATGTTGGAACAAGTTATAACAAACATGGTTTATAATCATCAAGAAAGTAATAAGTCGATTCGGGTTAGTCAACACGGGTGTGTGAAGCGTAGGTTGTGCCTCAAAAACCTTACTGAAACTTTTGAGATGGTGATCTAACAGGTGTATAAACCGAAAGCCGTTGATGTGGATTTCAAGAAGGCGTGCGAAAAGGTTCCCCACTGTAGGGTCTGACAGAAAATACAAAGACATGAGATTGAGGGTGTTTTAACGATTAGCAACATAAATTGGTTGGCTGAGAGAAGGCAGATGATGATGGTTGATGGGAAATGTTCATCCGGAGCTCAGTGACTAGCCGTGCACCGCAAGGATCTGTTTAGGGGTCACTGTAGTTGGTCACCTTTTGTAAATGTCCTAGATGAGGACGTGGAAGGATGATTTCGTAAATTTGCGGATGACCCTAAGGCTGGTAGAGTTCTGGATAGTGTTGAAGGATGTTTCAGGTTTCAGAGGGACACAGATAATCTGCAGAGCTGGGCTGAGTGGTGGCAAATGGTGTAAAAGTGTGAGTTTATTCAATTTGGAAGGAGCAAAAGGAATAATGGTAATGGTAAGATTCTTCATAATGCAGATGAGCAGTATGTATGTATGTATGTGTCTAGATCCCTGAAACTGGCCACCCATTTTGATAGGGTTGGTAAGAAGTGATAGTGTGTGTTAGGTTGAATTGTTGAAAGACCTGAGTTTCCAAACCACGAGGTCACGCTGCAGCTTTACAAAACTCTGGCCCGGCCGCACTTAGAATATTGCGTACAGTTCTAATCACGGCATTATAGGAAAAATGTGAAAGTTTTGGAAAGGTTTAAGCAGAGGTTTAATAACATGTTGACTGGTATGGAAGGAATGTTTTCGTGTAATTCCTGAGGAACTTGAGGTTGTTTTCGTCAAAGAGATGAAGGTGGAGAGGTGACTTAACTGAAATATGTATATCCAAAGGGTTAAATAGGGTGGGCAGTGATAGTCATTTTCTTCGGATGGTGATGCCTCGCACGAGTCGACTCAGCACTAAATTAAGGGATGATAGATATAGGACAGATGTCACAGGTAGGTTCTTTTATCAGAGAAGAGTAGGGGTGTGGAATGCACTGCCTGCAACAGTCGTCAACTCACCAAATTTAAGGACATTTAATTCGTTACTGGTAAACATATGGACGAAAAGGGAACTGGGTTGGATAGATAGGCTTCACACTGGTTCCACGGGTCGTCACAACATCGTTAGCTGAAAGGGCCTGTACTGCGCTGTGAAATTATATGTTCTATGTTCGAGGATATGCATCTTCCCGAAAAGATAGGCAGGTGGGTAGATGGATTGGGTTTGTTTTATTCCATAAAAATGAAACAATATCAATAGTAAGAAACAACGTCGAATCAGATGATGTAAAATCTCCGTGGATAAAGTTGTGGAAACACAAATATATAGAAACCATAGTTGGAGTCTTGTACGGGCCTCCAAACAGTATGAAGGAGCTGGGGTACAAGATACACCAGGAGATAGAAAAGATGTGTAGGATAGACAAAGATACAGTGATCATGAGGGAATTCAATTTGCAGATGGGATGAGAATATCAGGTTTGTAGTCGTTCGCAGAATTATAATTAATTCAATGTCTGCAAATAGTTTCTTAGGGCAGCTGGCGATCAAGCCCACGACTGAACAGGCAGTTCTGGATTCAGTGTTGTGCAATGTGCCAGACTGGATAAGGAAGCTTTTAGTAAAGGAAAACTGAGGAAGCATTGATCATATCATGTTTAATTTATTCTGCAATTTGAAAGAGAGAAGATAGAATCAGCGAATAACACTATTACAGCTGAATGAAGGCAACTAAAGAGGCCTAAGGAAGACGCTGAGTAGAATAGAGTGGGAGAGGAGCCTAGATGGAAAGAAAGTGGAACAACAAAGGCAAGCGGTTCTTGGAGTAATTCAGGAGACAAACAGAGAATCATTTTGAGGAAAAAAACAGCATCAGGATGTGTTAACTGTGGCTGACCAAAGAATTCAGGTAGAGCATAAAATCAAAAGGAAACGCATAAACTATGTTGAAGGGCACTGGGAAACAAGGAACTTGGAAAGTTCACAAAGATTAACAAAGGCCAACAACAAAACAAAAAGATGGAGAAGACTAAATGTGAGTAAGCTAGCGGTGAGATGAAGGAAGACTGTAAGAGGTTCTTTCGATGTATACAGTGTAAAAGAGAAGCAGTCCGGGATATTGGACCACTGGAAAATCACGGTGTAGAAGTCGTAGTGGGGAACAAAGAAATGGCTGAGGAATTTTGCATCAGTCTTCACGGTGGAAGACATGAGTAATTTCCTAATAATTCAAGAGAGTGATGGTGCAGAGCTCAGTATGGTGGGTTTCACCAAAGAGAACGTCATAGAAAACTGAATGGACTGAATGTCGATAAAAAACCTGGACCAAATGGACTAAACCCCAGATTTCAAAGGGAGATATCTGAAACGATAGTGCAGGCATTTGTGGGAATTTTTCATGAATGACAACAATCATGAGAAGTCCAACAGGAGTAGGAAATCGCTAACGTAAAATCACAATTAACAAGGGAGAAAGGCAGAAAACCGAAAATTGCAGACTG
>NW_025208739.1:0-292 GCF_004010195.1 Chiloscyllium plagiosum | reverse complement strand
CTGTATTGCTCAGCTCATCTCTTTCTCTCGCTCAGACTCTCTCTCTTGCCCCACTCTTTCGCTCCCTCGCTCTCATCCTCTCTCTTCCGCTGCCACCCGTCCCCTCTCTCTCTCGACAAGCCTCTCGCACACTTCTCTCCCTTCCTCTCTCTCACCATCTCTCCATCTCGCTCTCTCACTCTCCCTGTCTCTCTCTCTCGCCCTGTCTCTCTGTCTCTTTTGCACACACACGCCCACCTCTGAACCTATCTCTCTCTCTACCTTGCTCTCGCCGACTCTCTTCTGTCCCCTT
>NW_025208738.1:0-15089 GCF_004010195.1 Chiloscyllium plagiosum | reverse complement strand
GGACACTCCCCTACTGGGGCCCGGTCACTCCCCTACTGGGCTCCGGTCACTCCCTACTGCATGGTCACTCTCCCACTGCCCGGTAACTCCCCACTGCCCGGTAACATCCCCACTGGGCTCCGGTCACACCCCCACTGGGCCACGGTCACTCCCCCACTGGTCTCCGGTCACTCCCACACTGTGCCCCGGTCACTCCCACACTGTGCCCCGGTCACTCCCCCACTGGGGCCCGGTCACTCCCCCACTGGGGCCCGGTCACTCCTCCACTGGGGCCCGGTCACTCCCCCACTGGGGCCCGGTCACTCCCCCACTGGGGCTCCGGTCACTCCCCCACTGGGCCCCGGACACTCTCCACTGTGCTCCGGTCACTCCCCCACTGGGCTCTGGTCACTCCCCCACTTGGGCTCTGGTCACTCCCCCACTGGGGCCCGGTCCCTCACCCATTGGGGCTCCAGTCACTCCCCCACTGGGTGCTGGACACTCCCCCACTGGGCCCTGGACACTCCCCCACTGGGCTCCGGTCACTCTCCACTGTGCTCCGGTCACTCCCCCACTGGGCCCCGGACACTCCCCCACTGGGGCCCGGTCACTCCCCTACTGGGGCCCGGTCACTCCCCACTGGGCCCCGGCACTCCCCTACTGGGGCCCCGGACACTCCCCTACTGGGGCCCGGTCACTCCCCCACTGAGCTTCGGTCACTCCCCACTGCCTCGTCATTCCTCACCACATTTCAGTCACCGGTCACTACTCTATTGGGCTCCAGTCGCTCCCCCACTGGGCACCGGTCACTCCCCACTGGGGCTCGGTCACTCCCCATTGGGCCCCGGTCACTCCGCCACTGGGCTCCGGTCACTCCGCCACTGGGGCACGGTCACTCCCCCACTGGGGCACGGTCACTCCCCCACTGGGGCACGGTCACTCCCACACTGGGCTCCGGTCAATCCCCCACTGGGGTCCGGTCAATCCCCCACTGGGGCCCGGTCAATCCCCCACTGGGGTCCGGTCAATCCCCCACTGGGGTCCGGTCAATCCCGCACTGGGGTCCGGTCAATCCCCCACTGGGGTCCGGTCAATCCCCCACTGGGGTCCGGTCACTTCCCCACTGGGGCCCCGGTCACACCCCCACTGGGGCCCCGGTCACACCCCCACTGGGGCCCGGTCACACCCCCACTGGGGCCCGGCCCCACTGGGGCCCCGGTCACTCCCCCACTGGGGCCCCGGTCACTCCCCCACTGGGGCCCCGGTCACTCCCCCACTGGGGCCCCGGTCACTCCCCCACTGGGGCCCCGGTCACTCCCCCACTGGGGCCCCGGTCACTCCCCCACTGGGGCCCCGGTCACTCCCCCACTGGGGCCCCGGTCACTCCCCCACTGGGGCCCCGGTCACTCCCCCACTGGGGCCCCGGTCACTCCCCCACTGGGGCCCCGGTCACTCCCCCACTGGGGCCCCGGTCACTCCCCCACTGGGGCCCCGGTCACTCCCCCACTGGGGCCCCGGTCACTCCCCCACTGGGGCCCCGGTCACTCCCCCACTGGGGCCCCGGTCACTCCCCCACTGGGGCCCCGGTCACTCCCCCACTGGGGCTCCGGTCACTCCCCCACTGGGGCCCCGGTCACTCCCCCACTGGGGCCCCGGTCACTCCCCCACTGGGGCCCCGGTCACTCCCCCAATGGGGCCCCGGTCACTCCCCCACTGGGGCTCCGGTCACTCCCCCACTGGGGCTCCGGTCACTCCCCCACTGGGGCCCCGGTCACACCCCCAATGGGGCCCCGGTCACTCCCCCACTGGGGGCCTGGTCACTCCCCCACTGGGGGCCCGGTCACTCCCCCACTGGGGGCCCGGTCACTCCCCCACTGGGGGCCCGGTCACTCCCCCACTGCGGGCCCGGTCACTCCCCCACTGCGGGCCCGGTCACTCCCCCACTGGGGGCCCGGTCACTCCCCCACTGGGGGCCCGGTCACTCCCCCACTGGGGCCCCGGTCACTCCCCCACTGGGGCCCCGGTCACTCCCCCACTGGGGCTCCGGTCACTCCCCCACTGGGGCCCCGGTCACTCCCCCAATGGGGCCCCGGTCACTCCCCCACTGGACTCCGGTCACTCCCTACTGCCTGGTCACTCCCCACCACATTCCAGCCACTGGTCACTCTCCCCCTACCACCAACTGGTCACTCCTCCCCTTCCTGCCTGCCAGTCACTCCACCCCTGGGCACTGGTCACTCTCCTCCATTCACCGGTCACTACTCCCCTGCACAGCACCAATCTGTAGTTGCCCGAGAGTCACCTTCCTGAACCCTCTCCCCAAACCACGCCCCTACCTACCTCCCTCCCCCAAAACAAGGTGGTGGGGATGGGGGAGAGGCTGCGGGGAGGACGTACCTCACATTTGAAGGGTCTCTCTGTAGAATGGACCTGCCTGACGTGGCTGTTGAGATGATCAGGTCTGAAAGAGAGGAACAGCAAAAAATGAGGGCTTCTCAATTGTAAGTGGTCTGATTAGTAAGCTGATGGACGACACAAAGATTGAGAAAGCTATGGATAGTGAGGAGGATTACCAGAGAATACAGCATGATATAGAAAGACTGGAGAAATGAACACAGAATTTAATCTGGACAAATACGGGGTTTTGGAAGGTCTGAGGCAGAAGGGAAGGATACAGTAATTGGCAGAATCTTTATTACTTGCTAACCATAATGGATGGACTACCAGGTTTGCGGAAGTAATTACGTTACAGAGTATTAAGGCAAAAAAGGTGGTGGGAGAGTTGGTAGATTTCTTTATGCAGTATGGGGTAGCCAGAGAGACTCAGTCAGATCAAGGGTCTAATTTTACTGCTAGGCTGTTTAAGGAAGTCATGGATAGCTTAGATATACAGCACTTTAAATCCAGTGTGCATCATCGTGAATCCCAGGGAGCTTTGGAAAGGTGGCATCAGACCCTGAAGACCATGTTAAGAGTGTACTGTCAGGATTACCTGAATGATTGGGATAAAGGTAACCCATCTGTATTGTTGGCCATTAGAGATGCCCCAAATGAATCTACTCAGTTTACTCCCTTTGAGTTGTTATTTGGACATGGAGTGAGAGGGCCTTTGAAATTAATTGAAGATGAATTGACAGTATCGAAGTCAGAGATCTCACATGTGGATTATGTATTTGAGGTGCGAGAGTTAGCTAAACAGCACCTGAAGAGGGCACAGCATAGAATGAAGCAGGTGGCAGATAAAATTATAAAATTCGGATGTTTTCCCGTGGGGATGATGCATCAGTATTGTTACCAGTGAGAGGAAATCCCTTCAAAGCCAGTGGTCCCTATCAAATTGGCAAAAAGTTGAGTAAAGTATCTGGTAAAGATGCTGGAGAGGAAAAACCTGTTTAAGGTATGTCATGTGAACATGTTAAAACCTGACTATAACAGAGACAAAGTACTGAAGATACAGGTGTTAGTTATTGCCCCATAGAGTGAGGAATCAAATCTCGATATCATGGAGTTTGATGTGCCTCAAAATACATTAAACAATGAGAAGGTCCATGAGCAGTGAAATAGGTTAGTGAGCTATCGTCTCAGGAGCAAAGATCCCAGTTGAAAGGCTTGTTGCAGCAGTATGAGGACATATGCAGGAATAAGATAGGGGAGACAAATACTACTGTACATGAGGTGGAAGTAGACAATGCTGTTCCGATAAAACAACACCCCTACAGACTTAATCCTTTCAAAGCCCAACAGGTCCAGAAGGAAGTGGATGCGATGCTCAATGAAGATGTCATCGAACTGAGTCAGAGCGAGTGGGGTTCACCGATTGTTAGTTCCCAAATCTGACGGGACTCTACGATTTTGTGGGGGCTATCGGAAGATTAATGCTGTTACAAAATCGGACTTATACCCAATACCAAGATTGGAGGCCTGTATAGAGAAAGTTGGACTTGCTGCGTGGTTATTGGCAGGTGCCTTAATCAGAGAAAGCAAAAGAAGCTTCTGTATTTGTAATCCCAAATGGGCTGCATCAATTGAAAGTGATGCCCTTTGGAATGAAGAATGCATCAGCCTCATTCCAAAGACTCGTGAATCCGGCTGTGGCCGGATGAACAAATTGTGCAGTTTATCTGGATGACGTGGTGATGTTTAGTGAGTCCTGGAAAGATCACATGGAACAGTGGGCAGAGCTCTTTGAACGATTACGAGAATCAAGTCTGGTAATAAACTGAAAGAAAACAGAACTCGCGAAAGCAGAGGTGACATTCTTGGGATATAACATCGATCGTGGAAATTGATCCCAAGGAATGCAAAGACGAAGGCCATCGAGGAATTTCCGTGACCATCCTCAAAGAAAGAGATGCTTTTGATTTTTGGGAATAAGCGGAAGTGAGGACTGCAGACGCTGGAGATCAGAGTTTAGAATGTAGTGCTGGAAAAGCACAGCAGGTCAGGTAGCATCCGAGGAGCAGGAGAGTCAACATTTCGGGAATTGTTCCAAACTTCAGCCAGTGTGGTGGCATCGCTAACAGATTTACTAAAGAAGAACACTAGATTTTGGTGGACAGAACAATGCCAGGAGGCATTTGAGAAGTTAAAAGCTGTATTAACCACTGCAGGTTTAGCTACACCAAATTTTTTTGAAACCCTTCAAAAGTTGCAATTGATGCTAGCTATATAGGAGTTGGAGCTGTACGATGGAACTGAATGGCCAATTGGCTACTTTTCAAAGAAACTCAACACCCAGCAGAGAAAATACTCTACCATCGAAAAAAAATTATTGAGTTTGGTACTGGCTTTACAACAGTTTAATGTTTATGTGATGAACAACGTGTTGGGAGACAGTTGTGTACACTGACCACAATCCTCTCACATTCTTGGAAAGATTTAAAGACAAGAAAATGAGACTATTTTGCTGGAGTCTTGTCACAGATTTTTAATTTACAAACTGTATATGTTGCAAGTCATAAAAATGTGATAGCAGATGCATTATTATGGATTTAAAGGAAAAAGTATAGATAAGATTGGACAAATTCCAATTTCATACACGTGTTCAGAAATTACTTTGAAAGCATAATTTAGATTAATGAGCTATGTATTTCATTGTAATGGATTAAGAATTAGAAAGAAAATGAAGCCATCGTTTCGCTATGATGGTTCATTTCTTTTCTTAAGGGGAGAGGTGTTATGAAGTTGAAGGCATGTACATTTAAGAGTGAATACTGTTCTGAACTGAGAGATTACAAGCCCCTGTGTATGTGACTAGATGGCAGCCCCAGAGTGTACTGGAAAATTTTAAATTTATAACATTTTTACTGTGAAATGGATACCTGAGTTGGTTGCTGTTTTGACAACAATTTGAATTTAACTAGTTTAATTAATGCCCCAGGATAGAGTTTGAATTTATTGTTTGGCCAACATGGAACCAGTGAGATGATCCAATGTTGGGGATATAAAAATGCGAGAGAGAGAGACCCAAGAATTTAGGAAACACTCTCTATCAAAGGTACTTTTCCATATGAAACGTATTTGCAGTAGAAAGAAAGATGACGAACCAGGGAGATCTCCAGCCGGAAGACGACAGACACCAATGATGATAATGGATGTGTGGTATTGAAATTAAATTGATGCAATTTTAATAAGTGTCTTATTGGAACAGCATATTCTTGTAGAGTTTGATGCAGATAATAAAGCAATTAAGAGAAAGGGGGCTTAGAGCTATGAATAGTTGTTGTTGAATGTTCAGTTTTAGAGTTAAAAAATAAATTGATGTTATTTTCTTTAAATAGTAGAATTTGTGAGCTCTCTGAAACTCATATTTTAACAGACTGTGATACGAGGTGATTTTTCTGGAGGTTCGGTTTAATTGACAGAGTGGTTCACCACTGTGTCGTAACGTTACGTTTCACAATTATTTTGGAGCTGTACAAAAAGTCACTCCCTGAAGTAATGAGAACTCATGTGAGTGAGCAAAGAATAAAAACGATAAGATTAGCAGCCAAAAATGGCTGATGATTATGAGTTGATTTGCAAATTAAAATTTGGCTTCCAGAATCAATTTCAGTTGGTGAGGGATAGGAATTGGGGAAAAGAGAAATCTTCAGGTGGTAAGGGAAAAGGAGATCGTATTGACCAAGATAGTTTATCACAGGGTAAAAAGGAAACCCATGAGGGGGAAAGAGAAGTTAAAAAGCTCAAGTGTTTTCACTGTAATAAAGTAAGAACATGCAGTCACAGTGTTGGTGGTTTAGAAAAAGCACTGGGAAGACAGATATGGGAAAAATGGATAAGCCAGTGAGCTCTGAAGTGATAAAGGAAAGTGCAGTGAAGCTAAGAAGCTGCAAAAGAATGTACAACCTGGTTGCAGATTGGTTGAGAAGAGCGAGCCAGATCTCCTTAAACAACTTACTTGTAAAGGTAAGGTTGACTCACATAGGTCAGGAGCAGCAAGTTACAGTATTAAGACATACAGGATCATGTCAGTCTTTGATGTTGAGAGACGAGGATATGTGTAATTCAAAAGGACTATTGCCAGAAAACGGGCTAGTATGTGGAATCCATGGTGAGATGAGAAAGGCTCGATTGTGTAGTGAGGTTGGAGTATCCGATGAAAAATGGAGAAAGGGTGGTAGGAGTACTGGAGGAACTCTCAGCTTCAGGAATACAATTTGTCTTTGGTAATGATATAGCTGGATCACAGGTAGGCGTGCTGCCTACTGTGGTTGAAAAGCCAGTGGAAACTCAGGCAACTGAGATACTACAGGAAGTATATCCTGGGATTTTTTTCTGATTGTGTGATAACTAATTCACAAAGCCACCAGTTGAAACAGGTGGATAAATCAAAGAATACAGAAATAGAAATTTGAAGTATAATTATCAGAAACCAAGTTTGATGGAATGGTTGAAACAAAGTTGCCATTTTTGGAACAAAGAACATTACAGCACAGGAACAGGCCCTTCAGCCCTCTAAGTCTGCGTGTGGGCGGCACGATGGCACAGCGGTTAGCACTGCTGCCTCACAGTGCCAGAGACCCGGGTTCAATTCAGGCAACTGTCTGTATGGAGTTTGCATATACTCCCCGTGTTTGCGTACACTTCCTCCCACAGTCCAAAGATGTGCAGGTTAGGTGAATTGGCCATGCTAAATTGCCCGTAGTGTTAGGTGAAGAGGTAAATGTAGGGGAATGGGTCTGGGTGGGTTGCTCTTCGGAGGGTCGGTGTGGACTTGTTGGGCCGAAGGGCCTGTTTCCACACTGTAAGTAATCTAATCTGTAATCTAATCAATCCAGATCCTCTATCCAAACCTGTTGCGTATTTTCTAAGGATCTGTATCCCTCTGTTCCCTGCCCATTCGCATATCAGTCTAGATACATCTTAAATGATGCGATTGTTTCCTCCCCCACCATCTCTGCTGGCAATGTGTTCCAGGCACCCACCACCCTCTGCATAAAAACTTTCCACACACATCTTCCCTAACCTTTTCCCCTCTCATTTGGAACTCCACTCTGGGCAAAGCATCTTGCTATCCACCCTGTCTGCACTCCGCCTCAATCAGGTCGCCCCTCAACCTCATTCTTTCCAATGAAAATAATTCGAATCTACTCAACCTCCCATCACAGTTAGCACCCTCCATACCAGGCAACATCCTGGTGAACCTCCTCTGCACCCTCTCCAAAGCATCCACATCCTTTTGGTAATGTGGTGACCAGAACTGTACGTAGTATTCCAAATGTGGCCGAACCAAAGTTCTATACAACTGTAACATGACCTGGCAACCCTTGTACTCAATACCCCGTCTGATGAAGGGAAGCATGCTGTACACCTTCTTGATCACTCTACTGACCTGCACTGTCACCTTCAGGGAATAATGGATCTCTCTGTACATCGATTTTCCCCAGGACTTTTCCATTTACTGTATACTTCGCTCTTGAATTAGATCTTCCATAATGCAGCACCTCGCATTTGCCCAGATTGACTTCCATCTGCCGTTTCTCTGTCCAACTCTCCAAGCTATCTATATTCTGCTGTATTCTCTGACAGTCCCCTTCACTATCTGCTACTCCACCAATCTTAGTGTCATCTGCAAACTAGCTAATCAGGCCACCTATACTCTCCTCCAAATCATTTCGGTATATTACACACAACAGTGACCCCAGCACGGGTCCCTGTGGGACACCACCGGTCACAGGTCTCCATTTTGAGAACCTCCCTTCCACTACTCTGTGTCTCCTGAGGCCCATTCAGTTTTCTATCCATCTCGCTAGGACACCCTAGACACTATCAACGTCACCTTCTCCATCAGCCTACCATGGGGAACCTTATCAAACGCTTACTAAAGTCCATCTATATGACATCTACAGCCCTTCCCTCATCAATCAACTTTGTCACCTCTTCAAAGAACTCTCATTAGGTTGGTAAGATATGACCTTCCCTGCACAAAACTATGCTGCTTATGAGCCCATTTTCTTTCAAATGGGTATATATTCTTAGTATTTTCTCCATCAGCTTCCCTACACTGACATCAGACTCAGGCCTGTAATTACCTGGATTATCCCTGCTACCCTTCTTAAACAAGGGGACAACGTGAGCAATTCTTCAGTCCTTTGGGACCTCCCCCATGTCCAAGGATGCTGTAAAGATACCTGTGAAAGCCCCAGCTATTTCCTCTCTCGCTTCCCTCAGTAATCTGGGATAGATCCCATCTGGACCTGGGGACTTGTCCACCTTAACACCTTTTAGAATACCCAACACTTCTTCCCTCCTTATGCTGACTTGACCTAGAGTAACCAAAGATTTATCCCTCAACATTCACCATGTCCCTCTCCTCGGTGAATACCAATACAAAGTTTAGAGGTGAAAAGGTGTAAAACCGCAAAGTTTAGAGGTGAAAAACTAAAGTAATTGTGCCAAAAAATGTACACATAAGAATCTTGAGTGCATCCCAGAATGCTATTATCTTAAAAATGACACTTTGAAGAAGAAATGAAGACCATCATATCTTCACACAGATGAGAAATGGGCAGAAGTTCACCAAGTTGTATTACCAATGGGTTATAGAAAGAAGGTGATGTAGGTCGCACATGAATTTCTAATATGAGACCATTTGGGAGTAAGGAAAACTCAAGCCAAATACAAAACGTTTTTATTGGCCTGGACTGCACAAGGATGTGGTAAATTTCGCCAGACATGTCGTATGTCAGGTAATTAGCCTCCGGCAGCAATAAAACCAGCATCCTTAATATCCATCCCTGCACCAGAGGAACCTTTTACAAGGATCTTAAATGATTGCGTACGACCCCAACCTAAAACAAAAAGTGGGAATCAGCCTTTGCTGACCATAATGGATGTATCTGTTGGTTTTCCAGAGGCCATTCCATTAAGCAATATCACAGGTAAAAGGATTGTAGAAGAGTTACTCAAATTTTTCACTGGATACAAACTACCCGCAGAGATACAATCAAACCAAGGATCAACTTTTACTTCAAAGCTATTCAAGGAAATTATGGATAGCTTAGAAATCAAATAACTGAAATCCATCATTCCAAATTGCAGGGAACATTAGAACAGGAGCTTCAAACCTGGAAGACCATGTTATTGTCAAAATATCCAGATGACTGGGATAAAGGAACTCTATTTGGACTTTTTGCATTTATGTACCAAATTAATTTATCAAATTCATTCCATTTGGATGAGTGTTTGCGCGTGGGGTATGAGGACCACTGAAATAAATAAGGGGAAACTGGTGAGTCAAAGCTCAGAGACCACATTTTTATATTCTGTGTCAAATTTTAGGGAATGATTAAATGGAGCTGGTGAGTTGGCTAGACAGCATTTAAAAGCAGCTCAGCTTGTGACGAAACAGAAAGCAGGCAAGAAATCAAAAATTGGCAATTTCGCTAACGGAGAGTAATTGTTAGTGTTACTTCCAGGGATAGGTGATCCTTAAAAGAATGGTTTAGTGGACCGTATCAAATCAGAAGAGAATTCAGTGAGGTGTATTATTTGATACCTCACCAAATGGAAAGAAATCTGAGTGTGCCACGTGAATATGCTCAGAAGGTAGTCTGACAGGGAAGGAAAGCGAAAGGAGACTATTATTGGTTACCACATAAGGTGAAGAACCAAGCTCAGAGGATTCGGAATTGGACATTTCTTACATTAAATTGGATGATGAGGAAGTTCTCAAAAATTGGGATAGGTTATTGAGTTACTTTCCAGAGATAAACTAAAAGGACCTGGAAGAGGCATTATAATTACAATGGGAGATATGTGGGAATAAGTTGGGAAGCACTTTTTAAAAAAGATTTATTCACCTGTGGGATGTGGGTGTCGCTGGCTGAGCCAACATTTATTGCAAGTCCGTAGTCACCCCTTGAGAAGGTGCTGGTGAGCTGCCTTCTTAAACCTCTGCAGTCTACCTGCTGTGGGTTGTCACATATTGCCTTTAGGGTGGGAATTCTAGGATTTTGACCCAATGACAGTGAAGGAATGGCGATATATTTCAAGATAGTGAGTGACTTGCAGGGGGTGGTGTTCCCAAGTATCTGCTGCCCTTGTCTTTCTAGATAGAAGTGGTTGTGGGTTTGGAAGGTGCTGTCTGAGGAATCTTTGGTGAATGTCTTCAGTGCATCTTGTAGGCAGTACACTGTTGCTACTGAGCATTAATGGTGGAGGGAGTGGATGTTCGTGGATTTGATGTGGTGGGGTGGGGGGGGCTGCTTTGTCCTGGGTGCTGTTGAGCTTCTTGAGTGTTGTTGTTAGAGCTGCTCCCATTCAGGGCGAGTGGGAATATTCCCTCACAGTCCTGACTTGTGCCTTGTCGATGGAGGGACTGGCTTTGGAGGATCTGATGAGTTACTCGCTGCTGAATTTCCTAATCTTTGTAGTAGTCTATGACCTGCTCTTGTAGACAGTGTGTTTATATGGTGAGTCCAGTTGAGTTTCTGGTCAATGATAATTCCCTGGATGTTGATAATGGGGCATTCAGTCATGAGAACACCACTGAAGGTCAAGGAGTGGTGGTTAGATTGGCTCTTGATGGTGATGGTCACAGCCTGCCATTTATGTGGTGTGAATGTTACTTGCCACTTATCAGCCCGAGCGTGGATATGAAGAGGTGAGGAGTGCAGATGCTAGAGATCAGAGTCGAAAAGTGTGGTACTGGAAAAGCACAGCCAGTCAGGCTGTATCTGAAGTGCAGGACAGTCAATGTTTCAGGCCTGAGCACTTCATCAGGAATGAATGGGAGTGGGGAGGAGGAGGAGGAGGAGGGGAAAATGAGGAAACTGGTGAAATCGCCATCAATCCCATTAGGTTCGAGGGTCCCAAGGTAGAAGATGAGGTGTTCTTCCTCCAGGTGGCTAGAATTTGGCGATGGAGGCAGCCCAGGACTTGCCAAACTCTAGCCACCCGACACCTGGAGGAAGAATGTTTCATCTTCCACCTTGGGACCCTCCAGCCACATGGGATCAGTGTTGATTTCGGAGTTTCCTCATTTCCCCTCTCCCCACCTTATTCCAAATCCAACCTTCCAACTTGGCACCATCCTCTTGAACTGTCCTTCTTCCTTCCCATCTACCCGCGCCACCCTCGTCTCTGACCTATCTATCGCACTCCCAGCTACCACCTCCCCCGCCCATTTATCTCCCAGACTCCTTGAGCCCCTTCACTCCTGAAGAAGAGCTCACACTCGAAACGTTAACTCTCCTGCTCCTTGGATGCTGCCTGACCGGCTGTGCTTTCCCAGTGCCATACTTTTCAAGCCTGGATATTGTCAGATCTTGCTGCACTTGAACACAGACTGCTTCAGTATCTGAGGAACGGCGAACGGTGCTGAATATTGTGCAATCATCAGCGAACATCCCCACTTCGGACCTTATGATGTAGGGAAGGTCATTGATGAAGCAGCTAAAGATGGTTGGGCCTAGGACACTATCCTGAGGAACTCCTGCAGAGATGTCCTGGAGCTGAGGCGACTGACCTCCAACAACCCTCGGAGAATTTGTCCCCTGATACCTATTGATTCCAGTTTTGCTAGGGCTCCTTGATGCCACTCAGTTGAATGCAGCCTTAATGTCAAGGGCTGTCACTCTCACCCCAACTTCAGAATTCAGCTCTTCTGTCCACGTTTGAGCCAAGGCTGTAATGAGATCACGAGCTGAGTGTTCCTGGCAGAACCCAAACTGGGTGTCACTGAGCAGGTGCTGCAGGATAACACTGTTGATGACATTTTCCATCACTTCACTGGAGACTGATGGGACAGTTATTGGCCGGGTTGGATTTGTCATTTTGTTTTTTAATGTACAGGACATACCCGGGCAGTTTTCTACATTGTCCGGTAGACGTCAGTGTTGTGACTACACTGGAACAGCTTGGCTAGGGGGAGCGGCAAGTTCTGGAGCAACAGTCTTCAGTACTATTGCCGGAACGTTGTCAGGGCCTGTAGCCTTTGCAGTTTCCAGTGTCTCCAACTGCTTCTCAATATCACGTGGAGTGAATCGAAATGACTGAAGACTGGTATCTGAAATGCTGGGGACCAGCGGAGAGAGATAGATGGATCATCCACTCAGCATTTCTGGCTGGAGATTGCTGTGAAAGAGCGCACAGATGTGCTGGGCTCTTCAATCATTGAGGATGGGGATATTTGTAGAGCCTCCTTCTCCAGTGAGTTGTTAATTGTCCACCACCAATCACGACTGGATGTGGCAGGACGGCAGAGCTCAGATCTGATCTGTTGGTGTTGAGATTGCTTCGCTCTATCACTTCCTGCTCATGTTGTTTGACATGCAAGTAGTCCTGTTTGGTGGCTTCCCCAGGCTGAAACCTCACCTTCAGGTGGGCCTGCTCCTGCTCCTGACATGCCTTCCTGCACTCTCCAGTGAACCAGGGTTGATCCCTGGCTTGATATTAATGATTGAGTGGGGGCTATGCCAGACCATGAGGTTGCAGATTGAAGCTGTAAGGGTTTCTCCCTGCAGCTGGATTACCTGTGAGATAAATCTATTTTTCTTAATAGTCACTGTATCTATTACTTGGTAAAGTTTTTCTCTACAGTTAAGTTATTCTAAGTGGTTCTTTCTTTTATTGTATTTTAACCATAGCGCTTAAATAAACTGATTTGCTTAACGTTGAGTCGTTAGACCGGCTGCTTTGCATCTGGAACACAGCACTTACATGTGCCTTTAAAAAAAAAGAGAAAAGGTTTGTGTCTAGCCTACATTCTTAAAATATTTTGAGGGGGTCTGGCCTGGTCTGGTCCATAACAAACAGGCACCACATCCACAAACACCTCCTCCTCCTTCCCCCACTGACGCTCAGTACACTGCTGGGATTCACCAAAGATCCTCAGACAGCACCTTCCAAACCCACGGCCACTTCCATCCAGAAGGACAAGGGTCAGGAGATACATGGGAACACCACCTCCCTGCAAGTTCACCCTCCAAGCGCCTTAGCATCCAGTCTTGGAAATTCCTCATTGTTCCTTCAGTGTGGCTGGGTCAGAATCCTGGAATTCCCTCACTAACCCACAGCACGTGGACTGCAGCATTGAAGGAGACAGCTCATCCCCACCTTCTCGAGGGTAAAGAGTGACGAGGGGATAAATTATGGCCCAGCCAGCCACACTCCCGTCTCACGAGTGAATTATACTAAACACTGCGGTGCAACAAGTCCTGCAAATCCAAAACGATAACCTCCGGGAACCCTGTGGACAAGGACCATTGAACTGCTACCAGGGCTGGAAAGTCTAAGTTACAACAAAAGGTTAGCTCGACTGGGACTTATACCCCCTGACCAAGGGGCGACCTTATAGCGGTCTATAAAACCATGACAGGCCAGTATAGGGTAGATAACAGACAGCTTTTCCCCAGGGTAGGGGATTCTAAAACTAGAGGGGTATAGGTTTAAGAAGAGAGGAGAGACCAAAGGGTCCAGAGGGACAATTAGTTTTTCACACAGAGGGTGGTGAGTGTGGGGATCAGTCTGCCAGAGGTAGTGGTGGAAGCGAGTTCAATTTTGTCATTTAAAAAAACATTTGGTCGTCAGGTACAAGGATGGGATAGGTATGGAGGGATGTAGACCAAACGCAGGCAAATGGGATTAGCATAAATTGTGAAAACTGGGCAGCACGGGTGAGTTGGGCCAAAGGGCCTGTTTCCATGACTCTTAACTGCCTTCCCAGTCCATCCTCCTCGTGGTTTTCTTTTTATTGCCTAAAGTGTACGGTGTACAGCCTCATCTGAGGGGAGAGAAGCTGCCTGCCATGTGGGGGGGGGGGGGGGGGAATGGTTTTCCTGGCAAACGGGCGCAGAGCTGTCTGACCTACCTGGAGAAGCCCTTGCCGCAGTGATTGCACAGGTAGGGTTTGTTGACACCACCCTCGTGCGAGCGGACGTGGTAGCACATTCGGTCCTTGCGCTTGAAGCGCTGCTGGCAGATGGGACACTCGAAGGGCTTCTCGTCCGAGTGCGAGAGTTTGTGACGGTTCAGGTGGTAGATGTCACGGAAAGCCTTCCCGCACAGCTCGCAGCTGTGTTCCTTCCGGATGCGCCGGGCGGGAGACGGGGAGGGTCCCGCCGGCTGGGAGGCTGTCTCGGCTGACCCCAGGCCACCCCCTACTCCAGCCATGGTCATACTGAGGAGGGCCATGGGCACCATGGTGGGAGGGTTGGGGTTGGTCGAGGCAGCTTGTAGCTGGCTCCTAGCCCCTCCCGAGTGGGTACGCTGGTGCCTTCGCAGATTGTAATTGTTCTTGAACTCCTTCGAGCAAAGCGGGCAGACAAAGGGTCCCTTGCCCCTGGCCTTCCCCTTGTCCGGCTCGGGTCCCGGTCCACTCTGGGCCTGGGGTTGCGGCTCCTTGGGTCTCTCCTGCTGCAGCGGGCCATCCGAGGCTCCGACACCACGGCTGGTCTCCTGAGAGACAGAGGCCGCAGTCAGGATCGGCAGGAGGTCGGCCTGGACACCAGCCGTCTGATCCACAGCAGCTGTCTGCATGGACAGAGAGAGAGAGAGAGAGCAATGCGGGAGGGTCTTAGCTTCTCAAGAACCAACACACAAAACCAGTCACAGCACTGAGCTCTGCTCACTGGGGTTGGGGGAGGAAGGGGAGGGATGTGGTGGAG
>NW_025208737.1:5185-15088 GCF_004010195.1 Chiloscyllium plagiosum | reverse complement strand
TGCAATTGGTGAGCGTAATGCCATTCTCTGATGTTACAGAGGCGCGTGAAATATCGAGGCTAAAAGCTCCCGCCTTAACGACAGCGGCTTCAATTCCCACGCATCAAGGAGCAGTGGGACTTCAGGCTGGGAGCTCCAATTTCACCTGAAAGAACTTGTATTCACATGGAACACGGAACTTTGGGACATCAGCTGGTAGAATAGATAGTCAACTATTTTATTCTTAAGTAAGTAGTTTTCAGCAGGATACTTGTTTGTGGATTGAAAGAATATCTACAACTGGGACAGTCTAAATTACAAAGAAGAATTCTGCAAAGAGTCAATTCTTGGAGAAGCATCTGTGCAGAGAGATGCAGAGGAATGTTTACGTCATCTGCCGTTCTAATATGTTTGACTTTGCACTGGATTAATTTCCATGAAGGGATTTTTTTGCTCGGTTCACAGTATTCACTTTCCTGCATATTCGCAAAAGTCGCTACTGTATTCAAAACCTCTGAAAATTAACTGGTATATACAATGTGGTGATTAGGCTCACGTTCCCGTCAGTGATGCTGAAGAAGTAGATTCGAAATTCATCACATCACATTCCATTAAATGACTAAGCAGACAGAGTGTGAATGGAAGCTTCATGAGGACATATGTGGTTTTTTTTGGAAAATTCGTTGCTTTGAAAGGTGATGAAGATTAGACTGAAGCAATGACAGTGATTATCTTTATTGCTTGTTCAACTGGTGAACATGACTGCTATTAACCGTGTCCATATTAACATCACGGCTGTGAAGGCTGTGCATCGGGCCAGTAGCGCAATGGATAACGCGCCTGACTACGAATCAGGCGACTATAGGTTCGAATCCTACCTGGCTCGCAGGCAGCGTAGATTTTAATCCCGCTTAAAAACTGATTTTTCAAAACCCGAAATAAGGTGTGAGCTCCTCATCTGCAGGAACGAGAATGCCTTCATTAAATGTACCTGAGAACATGAGAGTCAATGTCCCAGCGTCATCACAGGAGGGAAGCCGAATAGTCGCGCAGGTGACTTATGGGCACCTTTCCATTTCATAAAGCCACCGATCGAATAACTGTTGCTCGCGGTGATGCTCTGCTTTGAGCATTTTACGAAACTCTTTGGCCAGTGGAATCAGAGAAGAATGAAGGGTTAACTGTCCAACTGATCTTTATAGCGTGTGAGTTCTAGAGTCTCCTACCTGCTGACTGATAAAGTTTTCCTACCAGTCTATTCAAAGCTTTCTGCATCTTATCTGAAATCTACAAACCCTGGTGATCGATCAAGAGCAAATGTTTCCTTCAATCTGTAATTCCTTGCTCCTCATTATTATGTACACGTCAATGATGTCTCCTCACAATCAGCTCTGCTCTGAGAAAAACAACATTTTGAAAGTCTTGTGTTCACTGAAATTTCTTGCCTGTTTTTAACAGTTCGGTGAGTGGAGTAGTCCCACTGCTAACATTCAGCACAAACGTTCAGCAAAAACCACACAATGCGGGGAACCTTAGTACTGCTCTTTTCGTCAACAATGTGTAAAAGTTCCCAGGAAGGTGACTTTGGCTTTGGCAGATTCACTTTTAGCTAGGTTTACAAATCAGTTTGACTTCCGAATTCGATCAAACAGCCCGATAAATGCTGTAAATATTCAATCCACGAGAGTCTGAAAGTCACCAGGCACAATATACACTAATCAGTTGGGTATTCGGCAATTACCCTGTCAGTTAACCTCTGAAATGTGGCTGAAGTGTTTTTCGTACAAACGGCATTACTTTAAATTTCTGCAGGCCAGTTGGCGTTACAAAATTGCCTTTGATCTTTCTGACAAAGTTCCCTACCAGTAACCTTTGAGGAAGTCCAACTTAGAAATGTAAGTTGCACCTCCAATCTTTTCAACACGGTCCTCCAACTGCAGATATGTATACGCATCAGTCTTTCTAACAACATTGAGTTTGTGATAGTCCACACATAACTGTTGGGTCTTATCTGGCTTTGGCACCATGATGATGGGTGAACTCTATTCATTGAAACTCACTTCGGTTATGCCATTTTGGTGCATACGTGATATCTCCTTATGAACTTGTACAACTTTAAAGGGTTATGCCTGCAAGGATGTTGCAGAGTCAGAAAAGCATCTCCTATATTTACATCATCTACAATTAGATTATTAATACCCAGTATATTTCAGCCGATCTCCCCATGCAAAAGTAATAACTCTTTCGATTTTCTTCTGGAAGATAACTGAATAACTTTACCAATTTTGGACAACTTTTGCAATGTCCAATTTTATTTCAGGAACGTCCAATGCAGAATTCCCTGACATTGGTTCTTCGCAGTGTGTCGTCGTCAATAACACATTCTCCTCTTGCGTTCGTTCTCTGCCAAAATACCGTTAGAGCATATTCCCATCACATTCTGTGAGTTTCCTTCGTGACTGGAGTTCCTATCAAGTAGCTAACCTCACTCAATTTCCTCTCAATTTGATAAGGTCTTTTAAACCTTGCTTTAAAGTTTCACCGATTAATGAATTTTAAATAATTGCATTATTCCCAGTGGCAAAATTGTGATTTTTTGATTTCTCATACACTTCCTGCTTCACCATTTGCTGCGATACTTTTTAATACTGTCTCGACAACTCCCCAACATTATTTCGTTCAACTCTAAAATTTGACACATCATCCAAATGCTTGCTCTCTGTAATCTGACTTATTAGTTTTTCCTTAATAAATTTTAATGGTCCTCTTACTTTATGCCCAAAATTGGTTTCAGATGGACTTAGTTTGGTGAATTCTTTTGGTACATCGCAGATCGCAAACAGCAGTGACGCAACTCCCTTATGGAAATAATCTGGCTCCTCCGAACCATAAAACTTCAATATCGTCATTAATAATTGACGTCACCTTTCCAGTGCACCCTGTGATTCTGGATTGTACACAGTAGATTTGAATCGTTTTATTTCCAAGCTATCTATACACTCCTTGAAAAGTTTGGACGTGAAGTTTGACCCTTGAGCTAATTGTACCTCTGATGATAGTCTTAATCTAGATTTTTAAAAAACCGTAATTCGTCCACTATCCTTTTAGCTGTCATATTGCATGATTGAACAACATTTGCAAATCTCGTCAATACATCCTTTTTCTGTTAATTAATACTTATTCCCATCTTTTATTGGATGTAGGGAAACTTCACAATGAATGAAGACACTTAAGAAAGATTCCTCGAACGCTGGGATAGATATTAAAGGTGCAGGCTTTATTATTTCCCATGGTTTTCCTATTAGTTGAAATGTATGACACGTCTGGCAAAATTCAAATGCATTCCTCTGCAATCCAGGCTGTAAAAATGTCTTTGTATTTTAGCCTCCGTTTTCATCACGCCTACATACCCTCCAATTTGTGGCACATGCGGCACTCGCAGCACCACTTTTCTGTACCCTACTGGAAAAATAAATTCTGCCCATTTCTCACTTGCTTGAATATGTGTTGCTCTCCACTTCCTCCTTAACATATCATTTTCTAAGTAATATCACACGGGGATGCATTCACTCTCCTTCCAAGTACATGTCTTCTGATCCAACTGCTTTAATTTTTCATCTTTCTGCTGTAACTCAATAGCATAGCAGTGCTGAATATACTTGCATTTTTAACGCTTGTCCCCTGCTGTATCCCACCTACCGGATAAAAAAAAAATTGTAATCATATTTCAGCTTCCGAATCCGTGCCATTTGATTTCTCCTGCTTCAGCTTGTGACTCTGTGATCGCGTTAAGACACACTCTGGGAAAATTCCTTGATAAACGTCCTGCATTGCTGCACTTTCCTGCATCTCGACTGGCTTTTCAACTGGAGTAGGTAGCACGCTTACTGAGCTATATCATTTGCAAGCACAAATTGTATTCTTGGAGCTGAGAGTTTGTCCAGACCTCCCACCAGAAATTCCCCACACTTTCTGCCCACTCTCGCCTCACTGTACATAACTGAGCAATTTTTCGTCCCACCATGAATTCCCATATACATAGTTCTTCAGGAGTACATGTTTCTCCCTCCTTCTGCATCACAGACAGGCACGATCCTGTGTCCCTCAATATTGTTAACTCTCTATCTGCTACTCCTGGCCAAGGTAAATAAACTTTAACTTTGCAGGTATATTATTAAACCAGATCTGGCACTTCCCCCTTACCAAACTCTGATCGGCTTGTGCACTCTGATGCAACTTTCCACCCTCCACTGTTCTTTCTATTGCCATGGCAACAAAACATCCAGGCTTGTTTCGTTTCCCTGCATCTGACATTCCAGTGCTTTCCCTAGTTCTCCAACACTGATTTCATGTGGCCTACTTTATTGCAATGAAAACCTCAGAACTTGTTCCCGTCAATAGTTTCCTATTTTCCCTGTGATAAGTTATCCTAATGATTTTCACAGAGATTTAACTTTCCCTTTCCACGTGAGGATTTCTCTTTGCCCCAATTTCTATCCCTCAGACTTAAAATGATTCTGGAAAGCCATCCTTGTTTTATGGACTACTTCATAACAATCAGCCATTTCAGCTGCTAACCTTGTCGTTTTAACAATATGCCCTTCCAGAGTAAGCTTATCTTCAGCCTTTATCTCCAGCCTTTTAAGGTGAATTCCTTTAATAATTGCCAATTTCTGAAGTTCAAACCCTGTCTCCCTTTCTGTCTGCTCTGCTGCTCTCTCTTCTTCCCTCTTTCTACTTCGATTCGTATCTCAAACTGCTTCAAATCTGGTGTCTTTTCCTTATCTCTCGAGTCTAACTCAAGCTGCTTCATTTTCAAATAAATTTTCACCATCTCTACAGATTCTCATGGATTTTTCAGCTTAGTTAAATGGTGAGCTGCTGCGGTAATGATCTCTCCTTCCCTCACAGAAAGAGGCAAATACAACTCCAGAATTACGTCTGCTATTTCCAGAAGCCCGGCCTGAATTATTTTTTGTAAAACTACCAACTTTACATCGTCCATAGCAAGACAACTCTTTGTACCTAAATGAGACATTGCTTTCCCAAGCATTGCCTGCCCCAATCCAAATCAACACTCGAAATAAAGACGCAAGCACCTATCAGTTGCTCTTTTAATCCATCAACTACCTCCCAATTTATTATGGACGAGGCTAAACCATTCAAAACGTTATTAAGCAGACAACGCAGACCGTAACGTTATATTTTTTCGTTAAGTGTACAGTGAAAATTACCCGAGTAAGCTAGTTACAAAAATTATTCACAAAATGACGGATTGAAAAACAAAAGACAGAATATGGAATATCCACTGAACTTAGTCTATCCAAAGTAGACTTACTTATGCTGTTCTGAAAATACACAACAATTCTTTAAAAAGTACCTTAAAAACAGTAAAAATGAAACAGAAGCTTACAGTTAAAAATTAGAAGGGCAGAAGGAGAGAGGTTAATAGTTAGTGCACCACTGCTGCAGGATCTAAAAACCGAATTCGACTTTCCAGAATGACCACTCCTTTTCCATTATACAGTTCATTTCTAAAACATTAAATCTTTGGCCTTAAGCCTCAGCTGTTTCCGTAGAAACGAAAGGCCTCACAGTGAACACTTTCATCTCTGTAACACTTTATCCGATTCTGAGCCCGAACTGTTTTAAAATGCCTTTGATAAAAAAGATATCAAGAGACATTATCATTGAGAAGAAGTACAGCTCCGTTTCTTTTTAAAAAAGAGAACATCTTTGTGAGATCCCAGTCCGTCCAAACTATCTTCATAAGTGAAACTCTTCGAACAGACAATATCCTGGTAAATCTGTTCTGCACCGTTTCCAATGCTATCACATCCCTGCTATAATGATAATTGCAGAAAGACACACAGTACTCCAACTAGAGCCGATTGAGCAAATGAAATTAACAACTTAGAAAGCCACAGAAACTGCACTTTTCCACTAATGTGACTTTTACACAATACTGCCCCGTGGAGACAGTGGGAACTGCAGATGCGAGAACTCAGAGCCGACAGTGTGGTGATAGAAAACAAAGTAGGTCAGGCAGCATGCGAGGAGCGGGAGAGTTGATGATTCGGGCATAAACCCTTGATCAGGAATGAGGTTTGTGGCCTTGGGGACTATAGATAAATGGGAGGTTCGGGGGCCTGGGGGCGTGATAGTTGTGAATGCGTGGAGTAGATAAAGGTAGAGAATAAGATACTAGTTGTGACAGGAGGTGGAGCGGGTAGGTTGGAAAGGTGATGTGCAGGTCATGAAGGCAATGCTGAGTTGGAATCATGAAACTAGAATAATGTGAGGGAAGGGTGAATGAGGAAACTGGTGATCCCATGTGGCATCAAGGGCCCAAGGGGAAGATGAGGCCTTCTTCTTTCAGGCGTCAGATGTTGAGGGAATGTCAATGAAGGAGGCGCAGGACCTGCATGTGCTTCGCAGATTGAGAGGGGGAGAATGAATTTCATCAATGATGAGCTTCTAACTGCATATCCAAACTATCATTATGAACATGTTGTTATATCTTTGGAACAGTATCTAACACTGCCCCGCCTGAGGAGAAGGCGAGGATTGCAGATGCGAGAGATTAGAGTCAGGAAGGATGGCACTGGAAAGCACAGCGGTTAGGCAACATCGGAGGACCAGGAGTGTCAATGTTTCCAACATTCCTGACGAAGAACGTATGCTCGAAACATCGACTTTCCTCCTCCAAAGATGCTGCCTTACCAGGTGTACTTTTCTGGATCCACACTTTTAACTCGACACCACCTCAGCACAACTGCATAGGAAAATTAAGATGCACCTGTCACCACTCAGTTAATTCTTCTGTCGCATGCGAGACAAACTGCAACATTCATTTCCCCATAAATATCAGGTCATTCAGATCACTGAAGAAAAGAAAAAAAGAGTTTCATGAACTGGAATGCTTCGATCAGGCAATGCATGCTCAACTTGTCAAGTGCTGATAGGAACGGAGGAATATATATTTGCTTCGCCACTGCTGAACAGATGAAAAATATCATTTTGCCTTCCGAATCAGTTGATGCTCCTGCAGAAAAGTCAATGTGACTCATAAACCCAGCACAGCCAGTTCGGTGTGTATTTTAGAATCCTGCAACATCACATTTTATTTAAAAGATCTTGATTGATTGTTCCTTATAAATATGGCATTCTCCATTTCATTATGCATTGGACAATATTGTACCCACTCACTTATTAATTGGTTCATCACTCAATTTTAGTACCCCTAACGTTCCATTCACGACTTAACTACCAAACTACTTTCACGAAAAAAATGCTTATTTTTAAAACCGAAGACTGAGCTGAAGCAATGCCTCTTGGAAATCAACCATCATTCTCTCACTCTCTATACCTTATTTAGTGTGTCTCAGTGCCTGTCACCTTAAACCTGTGCCCTCCAGTTCTGAACTTCACCATCCTGCGCAAACGACTTAGTCCACGTGCCTATCCATGCCCCTCATGATTTTATAAACCATGAGAACGTTACGCGCTGCCCGGAACATTCCAGCGAAAAAGCCCCTGCCTACCCCATCTCCACGCTTACCCAAGCCCTCAGGTCCCCACAACATCCTTGTAACTCATTTGTGCACAGTTTCAATTTTCACAAAATCCTTCCTGTCGAAGTTGACCATCACTGCAAGCAGTATTCTAAATGTGATCTCGCCAATGCTCTATATCGCCACAACATGACATTCCAACTTGGATAATCGACTTTCTGACTAATGACAAAATGCGTGCCAAGTACTTTCTTCACCATCTTGTCTACTTGTGACACCACTTTATCTGCTTTAATAACTTTTGCCTTGACTGATAAAGTTGTGATTGTCAAGATGTTCTGCTGCCTTCACGGATGTGTGGCCCAACATGCAAAGTCTCTCTGTTCCTGTCGGGTTCCTCGTGTCCTGCCATTCATTGAGTAATCTGTTGACGTGTTACTTCCAATGTGCATCACCTCATGTTTTTCATGGTTAATTTCAACATCCCCTATCTGAATTTGACATTTGACAAATCCATCTCTGAGCTCCTCCATCCTAAGACCTTCTTCCTCACTATTAACCATTTTGCTAGTATTCGCATAATCGACAACTCTGCTTCTCATTTCCCCTGAATTTGTTCTATATTCTTTACACACATTCACAAACGGCATGGGACCCAGCATTCATTCTTGTGTTAAACCATTGAAAACCCGTTCCAATCACACAAACAGCCTTCTATCACCATCCTGTATCTCCTATCACCACCAAATTAAGTTTAGATCCAACTTGCCAGGGGACCTTAAATCTCTTTTCACTTTTATCGTCTTACCAGTCTCCAGTGTTAAAGGCTATGTTGAAATCCACACAAACAACATCAACTTCACTCTCCTCGTTAAAAAAACCCGATCACTTGCCAATAAAATATATTTAATCCAATCTGCCAGGCATGACATTCTGTAACAAAGCCGTGATGACTCTTCCTGATGAAACCTTGACTGGACAAGTGTCAGTTAACTCTCTCCTACAGGGTTTGCTCGAAAAGGTTCCCTTTAACTGATGTGAGACTCACTGCTGTGTGATTCTCTGGTTTATCTCCCCAATCTTGCTGAAAAGTGGAACTGCGTTAGTCCAGTCCACTACAAACCCAAAGAGGAAAGTCAAACATTTCCTCCATTGAGACAGAGAGGAACATAAGATACAAGTCCGTCCTGAATTGGGAATATGCCCACTTCAAGCCGCTCAGAACCACGAACACTTCATCAGTCCCTATGTCAAACTTCTTCAGAACCTTTCCACCCCACGTCCTGCATTCTGTCCCTATATCTTAGCACAAGAGGACTGTTCGCTTGCTGAACAAGTAAAGTGATTCACTCAGTTATCCCTTTGCTGACACAACTGTACTGTCACACTGGAAGGAGATCATTCAGATATTTTAACTCGAAAATGCTGTATTAAGCCTTTGTGGTTATAAAATATTTTGCTTTGATAGCCACTGTCTATTACAGTGAGAAATGTTGTGAATTTTCTCTAACTGAAAAACTTTCACTTATTTCCACCTGTTGTGGAGATTCATATCTGTTCCCATCTGACATGACCGAGCTTTAGCTCTCTGTTCTTTTCCATATCCAGAACAGAACTGCGGCACAAATCCAAGCACATGATTTCTATATTTATTGACCTACGAAATCGATGCCAATGCCTCACATTGTAATGGGATTCATCAACAAGAGAACTTTTCAGGATTAACACAGTTGTGTCTTATGTGCAGGGGGTCATTCCACAAGCACAGAAACAAGCTTCCTCAGGGGCAAGACAAAAAGATGCTGGAAAGAGAAATCGGAGTTAACATTTTCGGTCCAGTGACGCCGTTCTTAGCATTGATGGTTTCCAGGAAAATTTTAGTCTATATGCAGAAGATATATGGGGGCGCAGTAATTCGGAGTGAATGAGATGTCGGGACAGTGCCGAAAGAGAGAGACTAAAAGTTGGACGTAGGAATTGATAATGATTTGTTTTGAGCATTAACAACTGTTCACGGAGACTGTTTATGACTAACCATAGGTAGTGTGTAATGGCTGCTATGCTATAACTAGGCCTGGTGGGTGTGCCGGGGGCCAGGACATGGGAGACTTCAGGCCTCGAAAATGATTGAAATTGAAATGGATTGTCGCGGGGTGCTCAAGCAGGAAATGGTCTGTTACTTTTTCAGCATGCGCTGAGCTATGTTGGAACACTGCAGTAAGCCTGAGATAGAGACGTTGGCGACGAAACATGGTTCTGTACTAAAGGAGCAGTCAACTGGAAGCTCAGGGACATTTTTGGCAATAGAACTTTGTATTCTGCAAAACGGTCATTCAATCCAGACTTCATTTCCCAAGGTAGTGGCGACCACAATATGAACAGTGAATCTATTAGACTGGATTGTGTGAAG
>NW_025208737.1:0-2675 GCF_004010195.1 Chiloscyllium plagiosum | reverse complement strand
CATGACCAACCCAAAGAACCCCAAACATGTCAATAGAAAGCAGAAATCCTGAACAGTACGTCGCCCGAAGGCCCACTGAAGATGTTACCCAGCAGGGTAAAGAAATGTATGGAAGTGAGCCTTCCAGCTCAGCGAGTAAATCTTCATGTGGAAGCTAATCCTGAGCTACAAACTTGTTAAAACTCGCCAGGTGACTAAACAGATAGATGAGGATAATGCCGTTCATGTAATGCACGTTTGGATTTCAGTTAGCCGTTTGATAAATTTCGCCATGGTAGATGACTGCACAAAATACTGAGGTATGGGCTTGAGGAGGATTTCGTGCTTTGGATCAGAAATTAGCCAGCTGAAAGAAGACAGAGGGTGTTATTTGATGGGAAAACGTCATCCTGGAATTCAGTTGCTTTTGGTGTACTGCAACGATTTGTTTTGGGTTCAATGCTTTTTGTCATTTTTTATAAACGACCTGGATGGGGGCGTAGAAGGATGGGTTCCTAAATTTGCGGACGACACTAAGTTCGGTACAGTTGTGCATAGTGCTGAAAGATATTGTAGGTTACATAGGGACACAGGTATGCTGCAGAGCTGGGCTGAGAGTTGGCAAATGGGATTTAATGCAGAGAAAATGTGAGAAAGAACATGGCATTAAAATTAGCACAGAATATAAAGATCGATAGCAGAAGTTTCAATTAAAATATAAAATGAAAAAGACTGGCAAAACTAAATGTTGACACTTTCGTGGATAAGAAGGGGCATTTACTTATAGGATATGCGGAAATAGCCTTGACATTGAACAGGCATTTGCGTCGGTCTTCACAGTGGAGGATATTAATTACATGCCAGTAGTTGACAAAGCGATGACGGTTGGTGACGACCTGGGAACAGTCATGATAACAAAAGAGCGAGTGTTGGATTGTTGGAGCTAATTAACATCGCAGGGTGTTAAACGCGATGGTGTGTTAAAAAGAAGTTTGCTGACGGTATTTTTCCAAAATTCGTTGGTCTCTGGGGCAGTCCCAGCTGATTGGAAAACACAAATATGACATCACTGTTTAAAAAGGGAGGCAGACAGAATATGAGGAATTAGATCAGATTACTTCCAGTGTCGAAACAGGCCCTTCGGCCCAACAAGTTCCCACCGACCGCCGAAGCGCAACCCACCCAGACCCATTCCCCAACATTATAGAACTTTGTTTAACCTCTGTAGTGCAGAAATTTCTTGAGTCTATTATCGAGGAAGAAATAGCGGGGCATCTCGACAGAAACTGGACAGACGCAGCATGGGTTAATGAAGGGCAGGTCATGCCTGAAAAATCTTTTCGAGTTCTATGATGGCATTATGAGCATGGTGTATAACGGGACCCAGTGAATTGGTGTACCTAGATTTTCAAAATGCCGTCGACAATTTGCGATTCAGGGGCTGACAGCAAACGTATGCATGCTGTTCAGGGTAAAGTATGAGCATGGATTCAGGATTATTTGTCCATCAGGAAGCACAGAGCGGGAATAAATCAGTGCTATTCTATTGTCCATCAACGGTGTGCCTCAGGGATTTGTACTGGGACCGCAATTACTTACAACTTATGTGGATGATTTGGATTTTGGAGCCATGCGCATCATGTCAAAGTCTGCAGTTGACACAAAGGTGAGTAGCTGAGCAAAGAGTGCGGAGGACAGTGAAACCTTGCAGAGGAACATTGAAATATTGGGTTAATGGGCAATATTCTGGCGGATGGAATTCCGAATTTGAAGGTGTTCGCTGATGACAAGAGACTATGTGGAATAGGATTGTATCGAAAATTCAGAAGAATGAGGCCGGATCTTAAGGGAACATATAAAATTATGAAGAGCATGTGTGAGATAGAAGTAGAGAGCATGCTTCCAGTGGCGGGTGAAACTAGGACAAGAGGGCACAGCCTCAAGATTAGGACGAGCTGAGTTAGGACTGAATTGAGAAGGAATTCCTTCAACCAGAGCAGTACTCTATGGAACTGCTTGTCCAACGAAGTAGTTGATGATACATCAATAAATTTTTTTTAAGCTAGGACTGATTTTTGTTTGAACAATAAAGGAAGTAATGATTACCTTCAGAGGTTGGTTAAGTGGATGCATATGCATGGAAAGATCAGGCATGATCTTATTGAATGGCGAAGCAATCTCTAAGGCCCACATGGCATAGTCTTGCTCCTCGTTCTCATGTTCTATGAATGGATGTGCCACATATTCCCCGATTTTAGGGAAACCTCCATGGGAAGGTGTTGAGAGAGAAGGCACAGTGCACCACGGTCCCGCGGAGAGAATGGTTCCTGGGGAAGGCGGACAAGGGCGGGGAGGGGAATATATGTTTGGTAATAGTATTTCGCTGGAGGTGGTGGAATTAGGAAAATATTTCGTTGATAACTTGGAGTACCACAGCGCTTAAGGTTCCAGATCATCTTCTGAAAAACATGGAATGAGAATGGAACGTTGCTTCATGACGGACATTTGAAAGATGGGTCCAAAGTCCTTCTTTGGTTCAGTGAAAGTCAAAATGTCTTTGAGAAGCTAACTTTAGCAGCCAAAAGCATTGTGGCCACAAGAGCAGGTCATAGTCAGAGATTTTCGTGACTCCCGAAAGCCTGTCTAACACATAGCCTGCGACGACACGCCACCTATGATTTGGCACAGGCAGTCTC
>NW_025208736.1:0-15087 GCF_004010195.1 Chiloscyllium plagiosum | reverse complement strand
AAGAATTAAAAAAATACATAGATGAAGTGGAAACTTGGGAGTCATCGCTGCATGGACTCAAATTCAACTGATTATCCAAGCCAAATAGACACATGGATACACACACCGCCAAGAAGTCAGGTCCATAGGGGGACTTCAGGAAAGAGTTCAATTACCCGCTGACGTGTAAACCTACGTACCCAGGCACAATGTGGACAGGTCATTCATCACTCCCATATGTGAGAAGGGATCACTCAGGAGGCCAACTCGCAGAATCACCATCATGTTTACGAATGACATCAGGGGTCCGAGTGTGCTGTTATTGCAGGCGTTCATCACATCCAGCAATGATCCATGTTTGGACGCCTGTTTCCAGTGGAGTTCCATTGTTTCCTGATGTAGATCAACGATTCAGACTTAGTTGTAGGAGTCATGATTTAGAAGTTTGCAGAGGATTCAATAATTGGTCGTGTATTTGACTATGATGAATAATGTCAGGGCCTGCAGAGATGTATCAATCGGGTGGAAAATAAAAACGGCGAATGGAATTGAATCCAGACCAATAAGTGGTAACGAATTTGGGGAGGTGAAACAATAACAGTGAGGATTCTGAGTGGTGAACAGAACAAACAGGAACAAAGAGATTTTGGAGTGGATATTCACAGATCACTGAAGATTTTTGAACAGGGAGCTCAGTTGGTCGAGAGTATTTTTGGATATTTTCTGTTGTTGACCTCAGACTGTGGATGATATTCGATCTGTAACAACCGCCAGTTTAGGATACAACTAAAAGAATGAGCACAAGTCTGATCAATGCAATAATCAACATTTTAAAAAATTGTAAGATAAAGGATGGAGGGCTGACGTATACCACTTTGACCAACAAGACCGCTTCATCACTCAATGACTTTACCACTGATACATCTCCAAGTCATGCCGGTATGTGCCTTGGAGGGTAACTTGCAAATGGTAGCGCTTCAGTGCATCTTCAACCTTGTCCTTATAGTCAGCACAGTTTTTGAGCTTTGAATGTTTTGTTAACATAGCCTGGATGACTTACTCCACCGTATCTTGTAGGTGGTGCACTCTACTGCAAATGTGCCTGAGCGTTGAGGTAATAAACAGTCAGGTATTGAACATGGTACAGTTAAGTGACTTCATTGTCGGGGAGGATGACCAGTTCCTTCAGTGGTATTGAAGCAGCACACATCCAGGCAAATGGAGAGAGTTCTTTTACACATCTAATTTGTGTCTTGCAGATGATGCAGACTTCACGGAGACACCAGTTATGTTAATACTCAAACAAAGTCGACTGACGGACTTTTTTTTTGTAGTCAACTTCTTTATATGGGCGGTCAGGTTCCATTTCTACTAAATATTAGCTCAGAGGGCGATTACACGGAGGACTTCAGTTACAATGAAGTCATTGAATGTCAATAGAATATGATTAGATTCTCATTTGTCAAAGTTATCATTACTGTATTTGATCCATTTGTGGACTAATATGATTCCAATCGCTATCTGATTTCAAGTTCCAGTTCCCGTGCTGTAAGGGACAGCAGAGATTTATGAGGATGTTGTCAACTTTGGATGGAATGGTGCTTCGTGGAATGATTGGTCAGGCTGGGATTATTCTCCTTGAAACAAAATCGCGGGATCTTTATAGGGTAGATACAGGCAGGTGGCTTGCCCTATGCTCTGAGGAGAGCACCAGAGGACATAATCTCAGAATGAGATATCGCCCAATTAATTCAGAAATGAAGAGAAATTTCCATGCTCAGAGAATCTGTGGCATTTTTTGGCAACCGTAGTAGAGGCTAAGTTGTTGGGTATTTTCAAACTGTGTCAGCTATTTAATCAGAAAGATGATGACGTTTGTCGATGTATGTGAGCAGAATGGAGTTGAAGATTATCAGATCAACCATGAGTTCGTTGTATGGTGGGGCAGACTCGAAGGGCTGAATGGCATACGTCCACTTTGTATAACATTTGGTCTAACGCCAAATTTTATTCATAAGTTCAGAATTGTGATTGGATGGAATCAAGTGATAGAAAAGGTTTAGAAACAGATCAGGAACGAAGCTCATAAGCTCATGAAGAAGAAATGTGCTGTGACCTGGGGGCAACAAATGACAGTCTGGACAGCACAGGTGACTGTTTACAGAAGCTGTGATTGCTGAAGAAAATTGGTCGACCTTGTACAGTTAGCAAGTCAGTCATCACGCTGCAGGTGAAAGAATGAAAGGTTTGTTTCATTGGAGCAGTTTTCTGCGGTTCCAATTCCGAGTGACTGTTTGAAATACTGATCAGATCATTGGGTGGACTGTTCATTGTAATAATCGGAAGTGAATTAGATTTATCTCATTGGAACAATTAATGATATATGCAAATTTGTTCCGAATTTATTTCAGCTGAAAGAAAATACTGCTTAGAAAAAGAGACGATTAAAGTCCAAAAGAAAAACCAACAGTTTTGTTGCTCGTGTTTTGGCAGATTTCACTGATCATTAAATGGACCAAACATCATGGTGATCGCATCTTTTAGCCACGTGATTAAAGCAGGAAGTCGATCTCCAACCAATGGGTCACTTACTAATCATTGTGTAATATCTTTCCTTTACAAGAAAAAAAAATCCACTGAGCTCCATTTGCAAAGCTTCAGGTGGCATAGTATGTCAAATCTTTCCAAATCCAGGGTATTTGAAACAAAATCTTATTCAGCCATGCATGTTCACGAAATTTCTATACTTTTAGAGTCAACCAACTGAAACATTGTTTCCCCGCGGCTTCCAACGACTACACCCACCCCTACAACTTTACCTCGCCACGGACTATTTCTCTACTTTTGAAATTTTTTCCTTGTATGTCACCAAATGTGCCTTTCAAAATATTTTGAAAAACAGGTTCTCGGAGTGTCAGCGGTTCTGCACTCATCATTTCTTTGTCCCTCAAAGGTTTCATCAAAGGTTTTGAAGGTTTGACGTTTAGTTATTTATTAACGTGAAAGAGGGAAATTTCCACAAATTTACTCTGTCCAAGCATTTCATAACCTGGGAAACCTCCATTAAATTTTCCTTGATTCAGGGATAACTTATAAATTTTACAAGAAAACAAGTTAATAAAATGTTGTCTTCAATAAACTCCGTTAGCATCGTCTCTAATGACATTACACCCCCGTCAACGCCATTATTATCCTCTCCGATAGAATCGTTGTATTCTACAGTGCACAAAGAGCATTTCAGATCTAGCTCCCTTCCCTCTTCCTGTATATTTCACCTGAAGAAAGGGCAGCTCTCCCTTTTATGATTTCAAATAAACCTGTTGGACTATAACCTGATGTCCTGTGACGTCTGACCTTATTCCGCGCTACCCGTGGCTAATTCACTTAACTTACTTAATTCACTCCCTGGATACTAGAGGGCAATTTAACTTGGCCAATCTACCCAACCCTCAGGCCTGACAGCGGTGCTAACTACTGAGCCAATGTTCTATCACAGTGAGCAAAATCTGTATCATTTTTAATGGTTTTATAACCTCGTAACTCAGCCTCATCAAGTCAAGCTGCGCCCCATCAACCCAAATTCAATGTATCTAAACACTACTCTGTGCTTTACATTCGTGCTGCAGGAAATGATTCTGCACTCGCATGAGAATGCTTTTACCCTGATTCTTTCTCAACTTCCTGCTTCCAATAAACACTTCAAACCGGAACAAGTCTGTCAAATGGTTTTCATTTAAATACAGAAAAAGGATGCAGCTTGCAGAAGTCACATGTTTGCACTTTCACATGCCTTCCTGAGAGCTGCAACCCTTCTGCACCTTGATTCAGGCAGCACTGTCCTTCCTGTGAAATGCCCCATCGAGAATGGAAGGACAAGTATCAATACCCGCACTTGGGAACGGGGCGACAGTTTTAATATATTTACACTGTCCCCAGCGGAGAATTGAGCCTTGTGACAGGCGGGGTCACAAACTATTATACTACCGAGAACAAGAGTGTCAAAGGAGGCCCTTCAGCCAATTAATGATTCTGCACTCGCATGAGAATGCTTTTACCCTGATTCTTTCTCAACTTCCTGCTTCCAATAAACACTTCAAACCGGAACAAGTCTGTCAAATGGTTTTCATTTAAATACAGAAAAAGGATGCAGCTTGCAGAAGTCACATGTTTGCACTTTCACATGCCTTCCTGAGAGCTGCAACCCTTCCGCACCTTGATTCAGGCAGCACTGTCCTTCCTGTGAAATGCCCCATCGAGAATGGAAGGACAAGTATCAATACCCGCACTTGGGAACGGGGCGACAGTTTTAATATATTTACACTGTCCCCAGCGGAGAATTGAGCCTTGTGACAGGCGGGGTCACAAACTATTATACTACCGAGAACAAGAGTGTCAAAGGAGGCCCTTCAGCCAATTATGGCCATATTTGTCAAAACAACTGTTTAACGAACTGAATTCCATTTCACAATGTTTATTCCACAGTCTTATTTGTCTTGGCATCACAAATTCACATCTGAATATTTCTTTAGGTGAAAAGGGTTTCTGCCTCTGTGAACATTACAGACAGTGTATTGCAAATTCCGAACAACCCGCTGGCTGATAAAGCTTTTCTGCACATCTTCTCAAACCTTCCTGCCTTTTCCCTTAACTCTCTATCACCCGTTGATCGATCCCTCTATCAACGGGAAACTCTTTTAGTCTACCCTGTCCATACCTTTACTCAATCATGTTTTCGAGGAGAAAGAGCTGAAAATGTGTTGCTGGAAACGCGCAACAGGTCAGCCAGCATCCAAGGAACAGGAGAATCGATGTTTCAGGCATAAGCCCTTATTCCTGAAGAAGGGCTTATGCCTGAAACGTCGATTCTCCTGTTCCTTAGATGCTGCCTGACCTGCTGCGCTTTTCCAGTAACACATTTTCAGCTTAATCATGTTTTATCTACATCTCCTTTGCACTGCGACAAACACTTCACTCTGTGCTGTCTTTCTACCTTACTGAAATTCTTCAGCCCAAACAATATCCTGGTAAATATCTCCTGCAAGTTTCTCTGTGCGATCACATCCCTGTTCTAATGGGAATTGCAAAACGGCACACCCTGCTCTAGCTAGAGCCTAATGAGCATTTGTTTTAATTATTCTGTATTAGTATGAGTGTGATTTTGGCTAGGCAACATTTACTACCCGTTCCTACTTGCCCAGAGGGCTGTTGAGAATCAACCATATTGTTATGAGTCTGAAGTCACACGCAGGTCAGACAAAGTAAGAATAGCAGATGCTATCCCAAAATGACATCAGTGAAACAGATGGATTTTTTTACCCCCAACAATTATCAATGGATCTATAGTATTCATTAACTTCTTCATTGCAGATAATTATTGAATCCAAATTTTACAATCTTTGCATGGTGGGATTCAAGTCCTTATACCCAGACTATTACCTGGGTCTCTGGATTGTTAGTCCTACGAAATTATCACGACACCTTCGCAGAAAGGCACAAAAGCTGATCATTTCCAATAAAATCTATTTCCCCAAAAACTGCCCAGAGTCCCTTTAAAGACCCTGATGCTCCAATTGTCTCTGGTCTATGTCAGTAAAAGCTGCTACATGGGGATGAATTTCATAACCGCAGTATCCAAATAGACAGACTTGTTTGAAGGTCCCGATGGTGGGATGGGGGTACGTTCACCCAAAAACAGTGACAGCAGCACAGACAGAACAGTATCAATGTGAAGAAGAGTGATAGATTATGCATTGCCTCAGAGAAATGGAAGGAAGGACGGAAAGGAGGTTTAATGATTGTGGGAAGGAGAGGAATCTCCGACAATTGGTGTGTTTGAATTCTGATATATGGAACGCAGAGATGTGAGAGACCGGAATTTGTAGGTAAAACAATTAAGTTCTTAGCAGGTGTCAATAAAAGGATAACGGAGTGAATACTTAGTGTCATGATTTGGTTTCGTACCGAGGGTGCTGTGGTCACAATGCAAAATACCGACAACCACGATCACAGCAACCACACAACAGGATGCTGCAAAGCAGCAATAAGTATGCTAACAGAGGAAATGTTCTGAAGAACAGCAAATATACAATATAATTACTCAGCGGACTTGACAGACATGTGAGAACTGAGAATGAACTGAATGTTTAACTTCTAGGTCCTCAGAGGCTGTGGAGATCCCTTGAATGAGAATGTTGAAAACTGACATTGGTGGATTTCCACAAAGTATCAAAGCCTCTGGGGACAGTACAGGATATTGTTGAAATGTAAGCTTCAATAGCATTGTAGTTTAACATCGGTGAATTCACCAGCTACCCAACTCAAGGCAGTAATCAGTACTGCAGATAATCACACATAATCCCAGTTCCCAGCCCCAGAAACAGTGACGCAGCCGCCCAGGTCCAACCGGAAATGGGGGTGGGAATGAGTGCGCGGAGTTACTCTCTGGCTCCAGTCATGCAATAGGTGACCGTGCGGTCCTTCTATGTTGGAATAGAGGCGCAAGAAATTCCGACGTTGTGAGTGCTCTTGATCAAGAGAATATTTGTCCCCGTTTATACTGTCATAGTAATCTATAGTGCATCTTGCCGAGACAGCTGAGTGGCACAACTGGAACGTGTTGAGCCCTTAACTGTGCACTGGGGATTTAAAAGCTGATTTTGCTATTTGGATCTGCGTTTCCGACACTGGCGGTGGTAGCTGCTTTTGCTCGCATCAGCTCAGAATGAGTTTCTTCCTCACAGTAAAGACTTCAGCCTCGAGAAGTTGGTGTTGGGGTGATATTTTGAACGAGGCAAAAGAGAGAACTGCAAACGCTGGAAACCAGAGTATAGATCAGAGTGGTGCTGGAAAAGCACAGCAGGTCAGGCAGCATCCGAGGAGCAGGAAAATAGACGCTTTGGGCAAAAGCCCTTCATCAGGAATAGAAGCAGGAAACCTCCAGGGTGGAGAGATAAATGGGGTGTGGGTGGGGCTAAGGAGAATATAGCAAAGAGTACAAAGGCGAATAGGTGTGGGGATGGTGGTGATACGTCAGAGAGGAGGGTGGGGTAAGGTAGTAAAAGTACAAAAGGTGAATGGGTTGGAGTTGGAGGTGATAGGTCAGAGGGGAGGGTGTAGCGGACAGGTGGGAAGGGAGATTGGCAAGTAGGACAGGTCATGAGGACAATGCTGAGCTATAAAGTTGGAAAGGAGGTACAGTGGGGGGAGGGGAAATGAGGAAACTGGTGAAATACACATTGATGCCCTCGGGTTGAAGTGTTCCGAAATGGAATATGAGGTCTTCTTCCTCCAGGCTTCGGGTGGTGAAGGTGCGGCGGTGGAGGAAGCAGGGGACTTGCATGTCCTCAGGAGAGTTGGAGGGGGAGTTGAAATGTGGGGCCACGGGGTGGTGAGGGTGTCTCAGAGATGTTCTCCAAAGCGCTCTGCGAGGAGGCAATATTTTAAACTAGTCATCCTTAGCGACTGTGACATGTAACCGGTGATGTTTAAGTTCGATGTATTAAACTTGGAATGCAGACCTGACCTCACGAACAGAGATCATTACTTTAATTTCCTGAAATCCTATTCATTCATGTCCCTTATGCAGAGGATTCTACCATCATTACACAGTCCTGCTTACGTGTGACTCCAGGACCAGAAAAACATTAGCTGCCCCTTAAGTCGGGAATCCCCACCGTGTGGGGAATCAGGCTATTCGGCCCTTCCAGTCCACACCATCTCTTCGAAACACATCCCACCAGACCTCTAGCCCATAAGCCTAGATTTCCTATTGCTGATCCCTGTAACTGGCACATCTTTGTTCATAGGGAAGAAAATAACACAAAAACACAGATAATGTGCAGACGCACACAAACAGACACCCGAGGCTAGGATCGAAACCGGGTGCTGCCAGACAACATTGAACTAAGGACGAAAAATAAACGTTGTCTTAACCAGCGATCGCCACACCCTGTGGCGGAATACGGAAAAAGACAGCCCATTCACAACATGGAAAATTATATTTGTATTTGTGTTGGCACGATTTGAAGCAATCGTTTACCCTGGATAGAAAAAAGGACACTGATACCACAGAGAGAGCAGGGCAATGTGGGAACTGCGGAAGGGATTCAATTAACCACTGAAGTGGAAACTCATTTACTCAATCACACTGGGGAGAGGCCGTTCACCAGTCCCATGTGAGGGAAGGGATCACTGAACAAAACAACCTCCGGAGTCACCAACAAGATTACACATCCCATCAGATTTTCGATTATGCTGTCAATGTTGCTGTTAATCCCAAACAGCTGCCTGTTTCATAGCATCAATCATAGAGTCATACAGCATGAAAAAATGCCCGTCAGTCCAACTAGTCCATGCTGAACATACTGCCAAACTAATTTGTCGCATCTGCCAGCTCCTGTACCCGCTGAGGGGCGATAATGTCCTTGTAGTTCTATTACTGTATTGTTATTCCAACATCCCAGGTAATATTTTGTGTACAAAGGGCTCAGATCCTGGCATCGCAGATGGTGGAGTTTGAATTCAATAAATATCTGGAATTGAAGAGTCTCATGATGACCTGACTCAGTTGTTGTGGAAATCCGTATCTGATCAACTCATGCCTGTGAGAGAGAGCGTACTGATGCTCTCATCTCCGAGTAGCTGCAGAGCATTCTCGGTCAGGGTGGAGAGGGAAACGGGGTGAGATGGGCGTGAGCAGCCAGATTTAATTATGCACATTGATACATATGAAATTGATTGAAATATCGATGAGGTCCTGTGGAGTTATTATAGAGAGTTGGGAAATTTGTTAAAAACCAGGACGACGATGTTGATAGTACCAGATTATTTCCAGTGTCACGTGCTAGTGAGGGTATGAACAGGAGGATATGACAAATAAATAGGTAGCTGAAGAATTGTTGCGGGGGCAGAGATTCAGATTTTTCGATCATTAGAATGTATTTCTGGGGCAGAGGTGACCTGTTCAAGATGGGCTGGTTGCACCTGAACTGGAGGGGGACCAATATCATCGCACCCAGGTTTGGTAGTGCTGCAAGGGAAGGTTTAAAAGAGACTGGCAGGGAAAGGGGGACCCTTAACAGCTGGGAGTCAAATGCGAGGCAGGAAGAAGATACAGTAATGAAAATCAGTCATTTGGCCATTACAGAAACATGGCTAAGGACGGGACAGGACTGACAACTTAATGTATAAGGGTACAGGTGATTTAGGTTGGGCACATGTGTTGGAAGGA
Source organism: Chiloscyllium plagiosum (assembly GCF_004010195.1). Taxonomy (NCBI): domain Eukaryota; kingdom Metazoa; phylum Chordata; class Chondrichthyes; order Orectolobiformes; family Hemiscylliidae; genus Chiloscyllium; species Chiloscyllium plagiosum. The sequence goes on along the minus strand of NW_025208736.1, from coordinate 5,879 downwards.
GGGGAGGGGGAGTTGCATTTTTGGTTAAGGTGAGTATCACAGCAATGACCACAGATAAAATAACTGATGGATCATCCAGTGAGGCTTTGTGTGTGGAGCTAAGGAATAAGAAGTGGATAGCGACGTTATTCGGGTTATACTGTAGGTCCCCAAATAGTCAACGGGAATTACAGGAATAAATATGCAGGGAAAGAGGGGAAACTTTCAGTGACAATAAGACCTCATCGATATTTCAATCAATTTCATATGTATCAATGTGCATAATTAAATCTGGCTGCTCACGCCCACCTCACCCCGTATCCCTCTCCACCCCAACAGAGAATGTTCTGCAGCTACTCGGAGACATCGTGGACCATGACACCTGGGAGGCAATACACCATCCTCGATTCACATGTACAACCATAAAATTTCCTGCCTGTCCAAACTAACCATTGAGTCGCCTATCGCTAAGCACCCCCTTGCCTTTATACTTTGCTGCCATGCCCCAGAGCCAGATATGGTGCAAACCGACCTGGCTACTGCTGCTTTCTCCTGAACGGTCATCCGCCTTATCATATCCAGAACAAGTTTAATTATTTGGGAGGGGAATGCCCATAGGGGATTTCTGCACTCTCTGCCTTCGCCCTTTGCCTTTCGTGGTGGTGACCCAGCTGCCCTCTGACTGGAACATGTCAAGTAGCAAGGACTACCTGTTGGATTAAATTGCAACTATTTCAATGCGAGAGGGCTGACAGGAAAGACTGTTGAACGCAGGGCATGGATTGGTATGGGACTGGGATACTACAGTCGTTACTAATGGAAGGACGTGGGTATGATCACGGCACTAAATCTCTTATCTATGAAGTGTTCAGCGTCTCGAATGATCCTGAGCAGCGCCCCAACATGGCTTCGCAGGAGCTGCAAATGGGTGAACTTGAAACACGTGTAGTCATCAGGAAATGTGGAAGTCCCCCTGAGCTGGTACATCCAGCAGGAGGAACATCCAACTGGCCTAACTGCTTTTCAATTCCTGTAAGACTGAAATTAAAATGATATTACCTTTGCTAACCTGTACTTTTGGCTGAGTTGCTGCTATCCGAAGTCTCTCAAACCAAAGCCTTACTCTTGACTCTGCTACCAATAAATGTACGAAAAACATACCCCTCCATCCCTCCACACCTCCACAACTCCACTGATCCATCCGCCCGCCCGTCCACGTTTACTTTTGTTTAGGGAAGGAGGGAGATACTACACTCCTCAACAACAGGCCCGAAGATATCCTTCTGCCCACTGCAGGTCACTGCTTGACCTTGGAGGGTGTCTGTCTGATGTTCCTTACCAATCCCCGTCGTCGCAGTCCTCTGCTGGTCCTTTCTGTTTATTAGTATTGCATTTTTGAATTCCTTGAATCCGTTGATTGCATTCCAAACTGTTCCTCACTCCAGAGGGAGAGAGGTTGATGTTCCAGTGAATACAAGTCTATTGGAAAAGGAATATTATAAGACAGAGGACCAACAGTATTCCAATCCCGCACTAAGTCTAATTTTCCTTTCAATAAGATTACTTTTATTATAATAATCCTCCAATCGAGTTTCCTGCGTTTTCTTTCTGTGTCACTTGTTAAAGAAACCTGTCTCCGTCAGCGGTGAAGATATTTAATGATCCTGTAAGACCACAAGAAATAGGAGTGGAAGCAAGGCCATTCGACCTATCAAGCCCACTCCACCAGTCAACCATGGCTGATGGGCATTTCAACGCCACTTATCCGCACTGTCCATGTATTCCTTAATTCCTTGGAAGATGAAGAATTTATTAGTCTCTGCCTTGAAGACATCTAACGTCACGGCCTACACTGCACTCCGTGGCAGTGAATTTTACAGGCCCACTACTCTGTGGCTGAAGAAATGCCTCCCCATTTACATTGACCACCTCTCATTCTGAGGCTGTGACCACGAGTCCTAGTATCCTCACCTGACGGAAACCCCACCGTGAGGGATCTTACCAACGGTCTTTTGGAACACTAGGTAGATAACATCCACTGGGTTTCCCTCGTCTAACCTACTTGTTACCTTACACAATTCTAACAGGTTTGTCATGCGCGACCTCCCGTCACTAAATCCGTGCTGACTTGTTCTAATTCGACCCTGCACTTCCAAAAAATTAGAAATCTCATCCTTAACGATGGATTCTAGACTTTTATCTACAATCAAGGTTAGGCTTTTGCTCGAAACATTGATTTTCCTGCTCCTCGGATGCTGCCTGGATTGCTGTGCTTTCCAGCACCACTTTAATATAAACTCTAATCTCCAGCATCTCACTTTTGCCTATAATTTTCCATCTTTTGTCTTGATCCTTTCTTGATCAAGAGGGTTACTAAAGCGATTTTCCAGTCACCTGCAACTTTCCCTGACTGCAGTGATTTACAACCAATGCCTCCGCTATTTCTGCAGCCACCTCTCTCATAACTCCAGGATGCAGCCCATCCAGGCCAGGAGATTTATCAGTTTTTATACCTTTTACCTTATCAAGTGGCCTTTGTAATGGCCACCATACTCAATTCTGCCCCTTGACTCTCCTTAATTGTAGGGATATTATTCATGTCTTCCACTGCGAAGACTGACACAAAGTATTTATTAAGTTCTTCAGCTATTTCCCTGTCTCGCATCACAAGCTTTCCTGCATCAATTTGGAACGGCCAATCTCATCTTTTGCCTCTCGTTTGTTCCTTATGTATAGAAATAAACTTTCACTATAAATTCTAATATTAGTGGCTACTTTTCCTTCATATTTGATTCTCTAATTCCTTATTGCTCTGTTTCTTATCCTCTGTTTGTTTTATGTAGTCTTCCCAATCATCTGATTTTCCAGTGCTCTTGTCCCTTTATAGGTCCTCTATTTTTCTGCGATTCATTTCGTGAGACAAGGTTGTCTAATTCCCATCTGGGTAATCTTTCTTTTCTTTGGGATTCCACTTTAAGAATTATCTCCCTCCCACTAATGTCAGATTTTATAGTCTTTATTCACACGGCTTATTTCTCGCATCTATTTGAGAATTGAACCTACAATAGATGTTATCCTGTCCTATCACACCTCCCCAGTGGTCAGAGGCAAAACAAAAAGTAAAGAAGTTCAACAGCCTGTAATCTCCTCCATCATCTCCCAAACAGCCGAAGATACAGCTCATCGAGATCAGGGGATTTCCCCACTCTTTATTCCAAAAAACTTGCAATGCTTCCTCAGCGTCTGTATCAATCAGTTCAATGTTAACACCGTCATTCTCCCTGAATCCAGTAACTGCTTCTCCAAAGTTTAGTTTCTTAAGTTTAGCACCACACTCTCTCTACAATTTCTTGTACCTCCACTGATCTGCTCACTTTGCACCTGCCTGAAGTTTATATTTATCTATGTTTCTATTCTGTTCTCAATATGTTTCGACATCCAAGGTTCTTTGTGCTTGTTTTGCCAAATTTCAGCTTCCATGTAACATATTTGACCGACACTGACATCATTTCCATTTTAATCATTTGATCCCACCTCACGCTGTTCTGCTTGCAATGTTAAACAGAACTAACTGCACTTTCGACAGATCCTGTCTTTTTAAAATAAAATTTGCCTCCCCAATCCAAAAACGTTTTGTTTCTCAGATCTTTCTTTGCCTTTTACTGAACAAACTTAAAATGTATGAGAAACGTCTACTGGTCCTATAGTGCTCTGGGAATCCTGCCCAGAATACCTGACTGGCTTCATTCCCCACAATGGGCCACAGTATACCATTTTCCCTTGTTGTGGCTTCTACATTTTAGTATAATAAGCTCCCTGGAATAAATTTCAAATCATCTGGCTCCTCTTAGAATGTTATCACCGCCCCATTAAATGTTGGGAACTGAAATATTTGAATATAATGATCCTATTACTGTTTTGACACACCTCACTGAATTGCTTATATATCTGCTCCTGTAGTTTCATTCATCTGGTGATCTATACTATATCCCCAGCCGTGTGGTTATCATCATTTTAATCCTGAACTCGACCCACAAAGCATTATTGAAGATTCTTCCCAGATATCATCCCTCTTTACTGCAGTAACTCACTCCGTAATTGTTAAAACAACACCATCTCCACTTTCCCCTACTCTTGTGTCGTGCTTTTAGTTCCTGTACCATAGAATACTGAGTTTCCATTCCTGCCCTCTCTCAGCCACATTTCTGTGATCGCAAAAATGTCACACCACCACATCACAACTCATTCCCATTTCACATCTGTCTCTCTGAGAATCCTCTCAGCATTAAATTAAAGACCATTCAGCCTGGAATGTGACATCCGGAACACTCTGCATCTCCGAGTTCTTCAGTTATTCACTGTTGGGTATCAGGCTGCCCAATCCATGAACCAAAACTGTAAGTCTGAGACTGAATGAATACTTGTTGAATTGCAATTACTTTTTCAAAAAACACGTATTCATCAAATGCAATTTTCCAGAAGTGAGCAGTCACCTCCACATACCATGAGTTTCTGGTGATTAGTTCCCAGCTCAGTGTGCAGAAGGGACAGCCTGCAGTAATGGCGAAAGTGAAGACTGCAGATGCTGGAGTGTTCGAATCAAAACGTGTTGTGCTGGAAAAGCACAGCAGATCTGCTAGCATCCAAGGAGCAGGAGAGCCAACATTTTGGGCATAAACTCTTCATCAGAAATGCATTAGAGCCTTCCCATTGTATCCATTCCACGATCCCCAGGATATTGGGAACCGTGCTCGCTCAGGAAGACGCCGCTGCACATTGTGCTAAAATGTTAGTGAGTGATTTCAACAGGACATTATGGAGACGGAGAAGTTGCAATGAAGCACGACTTGTTTTACGGATTGGTGAATGTGTGAGGGAGTGAGGAGTGTGGGGAAGGTCATGAAGCCAAGACTTCCAGCCATGCTGCACATTGTTATATTCAACTGAGTGCCAGTAAATGATGTATGTCATGTCCGACACCAGAAAAAATCCAACAACTTCAGTTATGAAAGTAACTCTTTGCTTGTTGTTTGCTGTTGATTTGTTTAGATACTGTCTGTTGGATGACCTATGTTTTATTATCTGGCCATGAACACAGATGCACAAGTTTATTTTGGTACTGATGATTGTAAAGATGTCATTTAATGGATATGGTTTTTGAGGGTTCACTCTGAGACACGACTCTGCAAAAGACTGTCAAATTGTTAATATCAACGAGTGTCTGGTCCATGGTGCAGATGGATGGAGTCTGGGAAGCAAGTCATATGTCATTGTAAATAAGTTGTGAGGTGTGAGATTGCGGCCCTCCATGTCCAAACATTTGCTCCCTGGGTGACGTTCTGACTGAAGACATAGTTGCTGGTCTGTCATTACTATTTAATTTAGACAACATTGTGACCGGTGATATAATACTGACACTGAGACTGGTGACAGTCCCTACGCTGAGACCGATGATAGTACCCATACCGAGAGTACTGATAGCTAGTGTTCCCATACCCAAGGCGAATATATAATGATTTGCTGTGAAGGAATGTTTGAATGACTGCCTTGACCCAAGTTGGAAAATCTCTGCACAGATTTGGGAGCCGGCATGTGTGTCACTTAGTGTCACAGCAGCTGTGATGTCCAGTAGCACTCTACAAGAATTCAGGCCTTTTGGCATTCATTTTTAATGTTAGTCATGATTTCAAAGTGACGAATTTACTGACCTGAACAATAATCAGGTGTTTGCTATGTTTTGTGACTTGGGTAATAATAAGGTATGGACTATGATTATTCAACTGAACAATAATTCCATCATCTCTGAAAACAATTAAGTTAATTCTATATTTATGGAACTAACATATAAACAGCTATCAGCATTATAGGATAAAAAAGTAAATAATAAAGATTTTTAAAGA
>NW_025208735.1:0-15084 GCF_004010195.1 Chiloscyllium plagiosum | reverse complement strand
GGTAAACACTGCTGCTACTTAGCATCAGCGGTGGTGGGAGTCAATGCATATGTACGCCATGCCAACCAACTAGGCTGCTTTACCCTTGATCATCGAGATAAAAACAATGACTGCAGATGCTGGAAATCAGATTCTGGATCAGTGGTGCTGGAAGAGTACAGCAATTCAGGCAGCATCCGAGGAAAGGCCAAAATAACGTTTCGGGCAAAAGCCCTTCATCAGGAATAAAGGATCAGGAATTTGAAAAGGTGATGATGAGCAATCTTCTTGAATTTCTTCAAGCATAGTTGAAGTAATTTGCTCAGCATTTCAGAGGGTAGTTAAAAATGAACCATTTGCTGTAGGTCTGGAGTCATGGACAGGTCAGGACAAGTAAGGGCAGCAGGTCTTCTTCCTTAAAGGTCGTGATGAAATGTGAACTTGTGTCTCTGCATCATTGGCCCTGGCCTCTGGATTCCCAGCCCATTCTTCGCCCCATAGATTTTATTTAAAATGGGAGCAATTTGGGTTGAAGAGAGAAAGAATAAGTCTTCTGGTTCAGGAGTTGGAAATGAAACATCAGTTGAAAAACTGCCATAAAAATTTAGGAGAGGATGAGAGGACATTTGTTTTTCACAAAATGTGGTTGGAATATGAGCTTTAGCACAGGAAGAGTTTTAGATACAGACAACAATTCAGGGAAAGTACTTAAGTTCGGGAAGATGGAGGGCTTTAACTGAAAAGCAAGGAAGAAAGATAAATAGCAAAGAAGCAGTACAGACACAATGAGTTAAATGGCCTCTGTGTAATAACATTAGGTGACCCAAAAAGGTTTTCACCCGAGTGTGAAAATACAAAGTTTGGCTCATTCTCCTCTTCCAATTACATGCATAGACATGTAGAATAATTGCATGGGTCTCTGGTGTTGCCTGAAGCCTTACTGTCTCTCAGAAATACTATTAGGTTACACGAGGGACTGGGGGAAGGAGGAAGAAGAGGTCAAAGAGATGCACAATATATATGTATCAATGTAGAAATGCTATTTCTTACTTTGCTAGACAAAAATATAGCTTGGAGGTCCTGGTCATGGCGGATGGAGGTGTAGAGGGATTGGATATCCATGGTGAAGATGAGGCATTGGGGGCCGGGGAAACGGAAGTCTTGGAGGAGGTGGAGGGCATGGGTGGTGTCTCGAACGTATGTGGGGAGTTCCTGGACTAGGGGGGATAGGATCATGTCAAGCTCCTTAAGTGTTGATGGAGTTGCACCCATCCAGGCAAGTGGTGAGCATTCCATCACACTCCTGACTCGTGTCATGTAGATAGTGGACAGACTTTATGGAGTCAGGAGGTGAATTATTTGTTACGGTATTTCACTTCTGGCTGAAGATTGTTGCAAGTGCTTCAGCTTTACATTTTGATGTGCTAGGTTATTCCATCATTGAGGATGGGGATATTTTGGAGACTCCTCCTCCAATGAATAGTTTGATTGTCTACCACTAGTCACAACTGGATGTGGCAGGACCACAAAGTTTAGATCTCATCCATTGGTTGTAGAATCATTTAGCTCTAATTGTCACTGGCTGCTTGAACTGTTTTGCATGCAAACTGCCCAGATTTACAATTTCTCTGGGCTAATACCTCATTTTTAGGTATACCTGGTGTTGCTTCTGGCATGCCCTCCTGCACTTTTATTGAACCATGGTTTATCCTCTGGCTTGATGGTAATGGTTGAGTGGTATACACTGGGCTGTGAGGTTACAGATTGTGCTCGAATACAGATCTGCTGCTGTTGATGGCTCGCAGCACCTCAAGGATGCCCAGTCTTGAGTTGCTCAATCTGTTTGAAGTCCGATCCGTTTAGTATGGTGACAGTGTCACATAATGGAAGGTTTTTTTTCAATGTAAAGGCAGAAGTCATGTGCAGGGGTCACTATTACCAATATTGTCATGGACAGATGCATCTGCAGCTGGCAGATCAGTAAGGATGAGGTCAAGGATATTTATCCCTCTTGTTCTCCTCCCCACCTGCCACAACCTAGTCCAGCAGTTATGTCCTTTAGGGCTCGACCAGCTTGATCAGCATTGCTGCTGCCAAATTCTCTTGGTGGTGGACACTAAAATTCCCACCCAGAGTACATTTTGTCCCTTTGCCACTCTCAGTGCTTCCTCCAAGTGTTATTCAACATGGAGGAGTACAGAGTCATTAGCTGAGGCAGGATAGAAAGTGGTAATCAGCAGGAGGTTTCCTTGTCCATGCTTAACCTGGGGCTGAGGTCAGGAATCGATGTTGAAGATTCCCAGATTCCTGACTGTTTACTACTGTACGGCCACATCTGCCAGTGGGGAAGGACATATCCAGGGATGGTGATGATGGCTCCTGGGAATATTTTCTGTAAGGTTTGATTCTATGAGTATGACTATGTCAGGATGTTGCTTGAGTAGTCTGTAAGACTACTCTCCCAATGTTGGCGCTACCCCTCAGATGGTAGTAAGAGGGACTTTGCGCAATCGACAGGGCTGGTTTTACTGTTGTTGTTTTCAGTGCCTAGGTCAATGCCAGGTGGTCTGTCATTTCTTTGTTGAGACTTTGTAGCAATTGATACAACTGGGTGGCTCACTAGGCTATTTCAGAGGGCAATTAAGAACCAACCATATTGCTGTGGGTCTGGAGTTACATGTAGGCCAAGTCAGGTGAGGATGGGAGATTCTTTTCTCTGAAGGACATTAGTGAGCCAGAACACACTGAACGTTATGAAATTTACTTGTGAAATTCTAATAAAAGCCAAGTATTGCAGTCACTGGAGATCTGCAATTAAAAACAGAAAATATTGGAGAAACTCAGCAGGTCTGGCAGCATCTGTGGAGAGAGAAGAACAGAGTTAAAGATTCAAGCCCAATATGACTTTTCATTTGAATTATAAAGGACTGGGAAAGGATGATTTTTATGCTGTTGACAAAGAGAAAGGAGAGATAAGTGGAACAGATGGTGAGAGTGCACAGAGTAAAACAGGAAGGGAGTGTTAATAATGGTAAAAAAAGACATATACAGTACGTCAAACATCGGTGTTAATAATAGATTTTAGCAGCAGAAAATATTAACAAATATCATTAACATCTATACAAGGTGGTAAGATTATGTCCACATTAAATGTGCTGGTTCTTATTTTTTTAGATCTATGCTATCTCATTTCACTGTTACACTTTTACCTTCAGCATTTACTTCAGTTGGAGGCAATAAACTTTGCTGATGGGGCGACAAGAAGTGCCATACTCTAGGGTACACGTAACGCACAGTTCCAGAGTTGAATTTATCATTCATCACAAAGTGGTTCTGGGCAGGAAACTGCAGATTTTAATTCCACAGTAGCCTGGGAGTTCGAGTGGCAAGTAATAAGTGTAACCTTGATCTTGAGACTGTTGGTCCCTCACAGAAAAGCAAAGAGAGTGCAAAAGAAAGTGTTGGGGGTAGAATGAAGGAAAACACAAAGGGTTATTTTTAAATATATATCATACAAGAGATTAATCAGTGTTGGAACCCATTGAACCCATGGAAAAGGAAATAGGGATACTCAGCATGGATTGTTAAGGGAAGGTTGGATTTGACAAAGCCAATCGATTTCTTTTGAGGATGTCATCAGGCGTGTTGATCAGGATTTGATGTGGTCCACACAGAATTTAGCAAAAGCTTTTGATAAGGTCCGTCGTGACAGACTGGTCAAGAATGTAAGAGCCCTTTGGATCCAAGGCAAAATGAGGCATTTGATCCAAAATTTGGCAGAGAAGCATGAAGCTGAAGGTGTTGGTGGGAGAATGTTTGTGTGAGTGGAAGACTCTGATACAGTTTGCAATTCTGGTAGGAAGGATTGGATTGCACTAGAAATAATACAGAGAAGATTAGCCAAGATGCTGCCCGAGCTGGAGGGTGCATGATATGTGGAAAGATTGGAAAGGCTGGGGTTGTTTTCCTTGGAATAGTGAAGATTGAGTGAGGATCTAGTAGAGGTGTATAAGATTGTGAGAGGCATAGGTGGAGTGGATAGGAAGCCACTTTTTCCCTTAATAGGGGAAACCAATAACTGGAAGAGACATGGATTTAAGATAAGAGATAGAGAGTAGTTCAAAATCAATCCAACCCATTGTTAGAAAGTTGAAATATGATTAGAAAAAGTATATTTAGCATTCAGCCCGAATTAGATCTAGGACTAGGTTTGTACTGTTAATTGTGTTTTCCTGGACATTTCTCTAAAAAGGATGAGGGGAATGATCTGTGTTAGAGGGTGAAAGCTAGCCTGAGCAGGGACCCCTCCCCCAACCCCCTTCCAAGGTGGGTGGTGCCTTCTGCTACTGGGGCAGAACAACGGAAAAGAAAACTAAATCAAATAACCATACTATAAAACTGTTTCGGCTTTACACTTAACCATGGTAATTAATGTGCTTCCTGAAGTGATAAGTTTAAATAATTTGTGGAAGTAATGGATGAATTTCAGTATTTTAGTGCAGAACATATTGAGTAGGCTCGTGTACCATCTCTGATGGTGAGTTGGGTGGCAGGGGTCATTTAATTGGGCAAAGGTTGGCAGGTGGGATATTTGCCACTTTTCTGCATCATCCTGATTATGTGTAATATCAGGGAGAGTGTTACTGCTGTGCTGCTAATTGATGACCTTAAGTGGCTAATTGATGCCAACTCAGGGTCCTATCTTACCACTGCTGGCACTAACTCAGTGGTGAGCATGGATTTGCCATGTTGGAGCATGACAGGCAAATCCTGGAACCTTACAGATTCAATAATCTTTGTCTACTTTGGCCTTTAAATTGAGCCAGGTTTACTTTAATAATCGTTTTGCAACATTCCCACTGCTGCATCCTCATTTCTAAATTACCTTTGAGTTCCTTACTGTAGCCGTACCTCACGGCACCTGCTCACCGTGGTAGTGAAATTCTCACTGAGTTGTGAGTGCTTAGTTTGCTTCTAGCTTTCTCAACATGCAATTGTAATTTTTAAAGGATGTTCCCTTACTCAGCAAGGCTTCCAACTTTATTCACTAAGCCTCCAATGTCTGTTCGTTCTCAAGGCTGAACTTAGGTGCTAGACTGCTCCGAAGGCAATCAGCACCTGAAGCAATTTGCAACTGCCAGGTGAAACTAATGTTTCTGCTCTGTGTAACTTCTAGCTCCCACTTATTTCAGTGCTTCTGTTACCAGGTCTTAGTATGAAGGGACTTGAAGGGTGTTTGAAGGGAGTTGGAGGATAAGAATAGGGAGGTCATACTGGAACCATACAAGGTGCTGGTGATAGCACATCTAGAGACTGCGCGCAGTTTTGGTCCCCTGAAGGAAAGATATCATTTCACTGGAGGCAGTTCAGAGAAGGGTCACAAGGATAATCCCTGGTATGGAGGGATTGTCTTAAGAGCTAAGGTTAATGGGGCAGCATGATGGCTCAGTGGTTAGCACTGCTGTCTCACAGTGCCAGGGACCCAGGTTCGATTCCAACCTCGGGCTGTGTAGTGTTTGCACATTCTCCTTGTCTCTGCGTGGGTTTCCTACAGGTGCTCCAGTTTCCTCCCACAATCCAAAGATGCACAGGTTAGATGAATTGGCATGCTAAATTGCCCATAACGTTCAGCGATGTGTAGGTCAGGTATAGTAGTCAGGGGTAAATATCGGATAATAGTTTAGGGGAATGTGTCTGAGTGGGTTACTCTTTGGAGGATTGGTGTGAACTTGTTGGGCTGAAGGGCCTGTTTCCACACTATAGGGATTCTATGATTCTATTAAACAGGTTGGCACTCTACACACTACAGGTTAGAAGAATGAGAGGTGATCTCATTGAAACACATAGAATTCAATGTGTTTGAGAGGGTAAATACTGAGAAGATGTTTCCCCTTATGGGAGAGAATAGGACCAGACAACATAGCCTGGAAATAAAGGGGCACCAGTAGAAGACTGAGATGAAGAGGAATTTCTTTTCTCGGGGGTTGAGAGTCTTTGGAACTCCTTGACACAGAGAGCTGTGGGGCAGAATCTTTGTATATATTTAAGGCTGAGGTAGATAGATTCTTGATCAGACAGAAGATCATGGGTAATGGGGAAAGGTAAAGAAAGCAGATATAAGTAATGTCAGATCAGCCATGATCCTAGTGAATGGTGTAAATCCTGTTCCTATTTCTTATGGTTTTAAGTTTGAAGTGTTTCCTCCCTTGTCTGTTAAATCTTACCCTGAATTGCTCTTCTGCAGGCTCTGGGAATGTTGAGTTCCTTCAATTGCTGATCATCTGCACTGGCAGCTCTTAAAGCTGTATCTAGAAAAGTCTTCTGAGTTCCCTGGAACCCACACTGCTGCTCACCATGTTACATCACATTAACATCACTGTTGATCCCTGCCCCGCAGCTACTATACCGTGACCCCACTCCTAGGATCTGAGTGTGAGGCTGGCAGCCAGGAAGCTGAGGGGTGGGGGAAAGTGAGACTGCAAAATGGAGAGAGAAGGGGCTGTGGAGGGGGGTGGGGGGGGGGGGGCAGGAGAGGGACTGCTGTCACTCACTTTGCTCCTCCAACCCTGGATCTCACTTGTGATTATCGCTCATGGTTTCAGATAGTGCCTTTTACTATCATAAAATATCCCAGAATTTATCAAAACAGCCTGTGCTCAATTCAGCTACCAAATTCCCTACATCACAACCATAAGAAGCTTAATTGTGTATAGCAAACATCAAAAAACAAAATGAGATGAAGACCTGCTGTGACATTAAATTCAGAATTAATATGAGTGAGAACTCTGGACAGCTCCCCTTCATTTCTTTTGGACAATGCCATGGTACCTTTTCAATCCACCCAAGAGTGGACAGGACCTTGGGGTGACATCTCAGCCAAAAGACAGCACTGCATTCCATCGACCCTGCATTGGAATAACAGCCAGGCCCTTGTACTAAATTCCTAGAGTGCAACTTGAACCCCTAGAATCTTATGATCCAGGGGGGAGTGTGCTACTAATGGAACTAATGTTATTATTACTTGTAAAAGCTAACAGGGAGTCATAGAGATGTACAGGAGTCATTGGGATGTACAGCATGGAAGCAGACCCTTCGGTCCAACTTATTCATGCCGACCAGATATCATAACCTAATTTAGTCCCATTTGCCAGCACTTGGCCTATATCCCTCTAAACTCTTCCTATTGATATACCCATCCTTTTAAATGCTGTAATTGTACCAGCCTCCACCACTTCCTCTGGCAGCTCATTTCATTCACCCACCACCCTCTGCATGAAAAAATTGCTCCTTAGGTCCCTTTTATATCTTTCCCCTCTCACCCTGAACCTATGCCCTCGGGTTCTCGACCCCCCACCCCAGGGAAGAGACTTTGTCTATTTACCGTACTCATGCCCCTCATGATTATATAAACCTCTAAAAGGTCACCTTCAGCCCCTGAACGCTCCAGAAGAAACAGCCTATTCAGCCTCTCCCTATAGCTCAACTCGTCCAATCCTGGCAACATCCTTGTAAATCTTTTCTGAACCCTTTCAAGTTTCACAGCATCTTTCCGATAGGAAGGAGGTCAGAATTGCACACAATATTCCAAACAGTGTCTGAACAGCCGCAAAATGACCTCCCGACTCCTATACTCAATACTCTGACCAATAAAGTATACCAAATACCTTCTTCACTATCCTATCTACCTGTGACTCTATTTTCAAGGAGCTATGAACCTGCACTCCAAGGTCTCTTTGTTCAGCAACACTCCCTAAGACCTTACCATTAAGTGTATAAGTCCTGCTCTGATTTGCTTTTCCAAAATGGAGCACTCACATCTATCTAAATTAAACTCCGTCTGCCACTTCTCAGCCCATTGGCCCAACTGATCAAGATCTCGTTGTAATCTGAGGTAACCTTCTTCACTGTCCACTGCACCTCCGATTTTGGTGTCATCTTCATACTTACTAACTATACCTCCTATGTTTATATCCAAATCATTTTATAAATGATGAAAAATAGTGGACCCAGCACCGATCCTTGTGGTACTCCAATAGTCACAGGCCTCTGTATGAAAAGCAATCCTCCACCCCCACCCCCTGTCTTCTAAGTTCGTGCCAGTTCTGCATCCAAATGGTGAGTTCTCCCTGTATTCCATGAGATCTAACCTTGCTAACCAGTCTCCCAATAGGAACCTTATCGAACGCCTTACTGAAGTCCATACAGATCACGTCTACCACTCTGCCCTCATCAATCTTCTTTGTTACTTCTTCAAAAAACTGAATCAAGATTGTGAGACATGATTTCCCGTGCACAAAACCATGTTGACTATTCCTAATCAGTCCTTGCCTTTCCAAATACATGTATATCCTGTCCCTCAGGATTCCTTCCAACAACCTGCCCACCACCAATATCAGGCTCACTGGTCTATAGTTCCCTGACTTTTACTTACCACCTTTCTTAAATAGTGGCACCACATTAGCCAACCTCCAGTCTTCTGGCACCTCATCTGTGACTATCGATGATACAATTATTTCAGCAAGGAGCCCAGCAATCACTTCTCTAGCTTCCCACAGATTTCTAGGGTACATCTGATCAGGTCCTAGGGTCCACCTTTATGCTTTTCAAGGCATGCAGCACTTCCTCCTCTGTAATATGGACATTCTATCTCAGATTTCCTGATGGCCAGATAGCCATTTCTGCAGCATAGATGGGAGGAGTGAAAGGGACCTGCAGAATCCACAGTGAGAGAATTTCCTGGGAAATTGGGCAATTCCCCTACATCTGGCATCCTTTGAAAATATCCATTTCAATAAGAAAGGTTCCACTGTAGTTAAATAAATGGTAACTCAGAAAAAGTCATTGAAAACCTAACTCTTGAGTAACTATTAAACTGGCCATCCAAATTAATACACAAACACACATACCACCAGCTTCACCACCCCCCCTGCAGCACCCTACATTCTGCTCTCCACCCAGGACCGGATGACACCAGCCTTCTGCCAGAGACTCAGCTTCCCTTCAACTCTCTGTTGGATCTAACAACCCATCTCCACTCTGCCACTCTCTCCCTCAGGATCTAAAAGCCCCTCACTAAGGCCCAAAAACCCTCTCACCCCATCAGACCCAAGAGCCCTTCCAAGAGACCTTGGAGTGCAGGTTCATAGCTCCTTGAAAATAGAGTCACAGGTAGATAGGATAGTGAAGAAGGTATTTAGTATACTTTATTGGTCAGAGTATTGAGTATAGGAGTCGGGAGGTCATTTTGCGGCTGTTCAGACATTGTTTGGAATATTGTGTGCAATTCTGATCTCCTTCCTATCAGAAGCCCTTCCAGGCCCAACAACCTCTACCTACCCTGACCCCAATCTACCCTAAACAGTCCATCATTTACTTGGTGGTACTGTACCTACCTGGCACCCTAGCACTCAGCATCCTGTGCCAGGCACCTAATCTCACATGTAATTTAAGTAGTTACCTCTCACAGGGGCTGTGAAAGTGTCTGCCTGTGATCCTCGACATTTAAATCACAAAATAAGGCAACTACATGCTGTGAGAAAGGGCGTGTGCTTTGACTTCACCTGACTACCCTGCAACATGAGGGATTGGTCAGATTTAAAGTACTTTCTGCATTTCTGAAACACCTCGATTTGAATCTGCCGTGTGATATGCAGAGCTCTTTCTTCCATGTGTAAAATGAAGCACAATGGCATCTCTGAGTGCGATTACCACTCCTTGGAAAATCGACCGTATCACAGTCAACCTCTTGTATGTTGGTATGTAATTCACTATCTTACCAAGAATGCAAAGTGACTGCTTCTTGTTTGGTTAGCCTTGAGCGCTAAATATGCCTCCAGGGTTGAGAGATGATCTCAGTACAGATTCCAGCAACTGCAGTAATTTGCTCCTGATAAACTCATGCCTACACAGAAAATACTTCAGCAACATGCACAGGAATAGGTGGGTGTCTGGCAATTGATTGCAGACTTTATTACATGGCTAGGTACCTTTTTGTTCATTATTGGCATTAAGTTGTGGTTATTAATTTTAATTTGCAGGGTGAAACTATTTTCTGAGATCCACCTAATCCCATAAGAGCATCTGTGATGCAGTACAATGAAACACTATATGCGGATCAGTAAAACCATCCAGGTATTTTGTCTGAGAATGTTTTTTTTTGCTACTCTCCTCAAACCAATTTACAATCTGTTAAACATGAGAACAACATTATGTAGTCTCCCTACAAATTCCAATTTCTTGATACTTCAGCATCCCAGAGATTACAGTAATTATCAACTACCTAGCCTCTGCTGTTACTGGTGGTGTGTAAGATTTAATTTACTGTAGGTTAGATCACATACAAGCCTCAGGGACGTCTTCCTATTGTTCCACGGTGCATGAGTCATGAAGGGTTTAGCTCAGCATTCAGCTTGTATCGTAAGTGCAGAGTTTTTTTTGGTGGACAACAAAGAAACTTGTGTGGAGCTTCATTCAAAAACAGGATTGACTGGCACCAGCTGAGGTCAATCTTGTCAGTTAGCATTTAGTCATCTATGAATAAGACATGCTCATTCAAAGTCATGCTGCCATATTTTCATCTGCTTGCCACACACATTGATCACTTTTTGACTGGAATTTATAGTGTGATTTATCACGGGCATGACATAAGGTTCATAAAAGTACATTGTCATACAAGGAGGCCCTCAATATAATTCCAGTGTTGCTTCAAAAATTGAATATATTTGAAGAGACACTTAAGTAGAACAAAAACCATATCATAAACAGTTTACTTCACATCTCTGGTTGCAGCTTGAATGCCCTACCTAATCTCACAGTTTGCTTGGCATGTAATTTGAACAGACTGCAAAGCCAAGTCTTACCTCTGTAAGTATACTGTTGGAGCCCAGGTAGGAAATTACCAGTAAGAAGCAAAGTACATAAACGCCATGAAAAAAACAATATTTTTAGAAAAGTCATGAGACATTTAATTATTTCTGAGATGACAAAGATTTTCAGCGTGCTAGCCTTGTAAGACAGAAATTCAATTATTTAGGATAGTTGAAGTTCAACAGTATTATGGCAGTCGGATTAAAATTTCTCTTCAAACAATAATATTCTAAATAATTCTGTTATATTTTTGAAGCTGTGACTGAATGTTGCTAAAATAAAATGACTTCAGTCTCCATGGCCATGCTGATTGTCCTGTTGAGCTTTTGTCTCACAAGGTCCTGCATCCTGATGACCTATGCCTTGACTACATGAGGTCATCAGACACCATCTAACAAGGTTAATGTTCCAAACCGAACCCATAGCACAACACTCAAACTTAAAACTCAAAATCCAATTATCAGGAAAAGAAAAGATTAAAATTGCAAAATTAAATGTATTTCTATAAGGGTAAGAGGCTGGGACACCATGGATTTGATTAGATTAGATTCCCTACAGCGTGGAAACAGGCCCATCGGTCCCACAAGTCCACACCGACCCTTCAAAGAGCAACCCACCCAGTCACATTTCCCTCTGATGAATGCACCTAACACTACGGGCAATTTAGCATGGCCAATTCACCTGACCTGCACATCTTTAGACTGTGGATCCAATTTAAAACTGGAATAGAAACATTTTGTAGTTGAAAGGTTAATAAAGTTAGGAAAAGCCAGACAAATTCACATAGATGAAAACTACAAAAAGGGTTATAAATTAAAAGATAGAATTTGACAGAAGGCTGTAAGGACAATAAAACAGTTATCAATAGCTGTGTTAGTTGTAATAGGCACCTAGTATTACAGCTGAAGGATAATGATGGGAAGCTTGCAATGGAGAGTGAGATAATGATCAAGAGTTAAATGATTATTTTTCATCACTTCCCACAGTGAATATAGATATTGACATTGTAGAAACAACTAAAGGTACTACAATAAAACAACTAGAGAATGACTAGTGGAAATTGTAATTCAAAACAAGTTGATGCTACATAAATGATTTCAATCTGCCAATAATTGAGACCATAATAATTATCACAACTCTTGTGGGAGTAATGTACTTCAAATCACTCCCATTATTCCACATCTCATCACATATGTTAAATATGATCAAATCAATCTCTGAGAAGGTTAATGTCTGACTGTGACCCCTATCTGAGTTAAACAAAGTGCACAGGATAGTCATAAATGAACAAGCAAACAAAAACTTATCTATCAGAAAAAATATATCCTCTAGCCTGTAGCAAAACATATTATTGATTATTAATAAGAAAACATAAAATATGCCCTCTTTAAATCCACACATAAGAGAAACTACACAAATGAGACAAACAAATTTGAGGAAGATTGTGAGTGATAAATTTAAGTAAGAAAGAATAAATTCAGTAGATCAGAATCCAAATGAAAAGGGATGGAATGAAGGGAATATTTTTCATAGCTTATTTTAATTTTTGGTGATAATACTGCATTGTCATTGACAGGAGAAATTCTCAAACTGGTAAATAGTCAGCTGACATAGGTCTTGGCTAAATTCAGTCATTCATACGTTTTCACAAAATTTTTCCGTTGTTTCTTTTGACAAAGATAGTGGAGAGAGAAACAGAAAGGGCACAAACATGCATGTTGGCATGCTTTTGGAGGTTTGAGTCCCATTGATCTATCTGTGTGAGCTCTGTGTCAAATTACCACTTACAACCAATCCACAAGACGTTGCTGGGCAGTTACTTTTTATTTACCAAAGGCAGTGTATCAGACAATATATCCAGTGAATAAAATCCACACAATTATACTTTTCTATCACGTTGCAATCCAACCTTTCATTTTCCAATTTATTTCCCAAATAAAAGATGTAGTCTGCATCTTTTTCCTCAAATCTGGATAGGACCTGTAAAATTTTATACACATTTTTAAACATTAAACATCTCTTTACTGGACCTTAAACTATGGTAGAATTTTACTCACCAGAATCTTCTTCTACATTTGAGACCTTTTTCTTTTAAACTGCAGACTTCAAAGCCAGAATTCTTTATTTTTCTCTTGCCTCCCTTCTCTTTCCCATTATAATTCAAGATGCAGCCTCTCAAATTCTCTCTCTTCATCTTTCTCTTCTTTCTGAAGTTCAATTTCAATTTTTTTAAAAGTCCCAATTCCCTTTTAAGCTTTTAATTTCCTTTCAGGTTTCAAGCAGTTTTAACTGTAATAGAATTTTCACTAATTCAAACGACTCACCACTCAGTGTACCATGCTTTTTGTGTTTGCAGCAGTCCCAAATGCTGGGAAACTATGTTGCAGGAAATCCACATCCAATTCCATGGACTTAGATGTCACTAAGTCTTGTAAATCAGTCCAGGATATTTCATCTATCTGCAGCATAGTTTTCAGTACATTCAATGTCATCTTATGTTACATTATATTATGTGACAGTAAAGTTAATTCAATTCAATGTTACAGTATGAAAAACCTGATATGTGTCCTTTTATTGTTCGTCAATTAGTCTTTTTGCAGCAGAGAGCGGCGGGAGCTGGGCGGAAGTGAAGTCGGAGCGCAAAGCCGGTCGGGAAGGTAAGTGATTGTTATTTGAGTGGGTGTGTTCTAGATCCCAGGTCCTAAAAAGTAGGGCCTCCTCTAACCTAAATTAAAAGTCCACAGACTTGTCCCAAAAAAGAGGGTCCAAGGAAGTTCCTGTGGATTGAAGAGTGAGGCTTTAACTCAGGAGTCTTTGACAAGGACGTTGAGTGAAATGATTACGGCACAGTTGAAGAGGGTGAAGACATGACTGCCAAGCTGGTTCAGTGTGCTACGTGCTTGATGTGGGAGGTCAACGACTCTGGTGTGTCTGGCTCGTGTAAGTGTGGAAAGTGTGTGCACGTTCAGCTACTGACAGAGCATATTGCAGCGCTGATGAAAGAACTCGAGGACCTTAGGCTCATCTGAGAGAATGAGATCTTTCTGGACAAGACCTTCAGCGAAGTTATTACACCAATCGTACCAGAAGAGAGCAGACGATGAGGAAGGCAGAGAGGAGACAGGTGCAAGAGACCCCGGGGAAAGTACCTGTCAGGAACAAGTTGAATCTTTTGGAAACAGTAGAGACAGATGACACTGCCAGTCTGCAAAGCAGCAAGATCTGTCAATCAAAAGTTGGCGTGGAGGCATAGCGGAAGAGTCGGACATCGCACAGAGCCGTGGTAATAGGGGACTCCATAGTGAGAGGAACTGACCGGGGTTTTTGTAGCAGCAGGTGGGACTTAAGGATGGTGTGTTGCCTTCCTGGTGCCAGGGTTAAAGACATCACAGACAGAGTGCAGGAAATCCTCAAGGACGAAGGTGAAGAGCCAGGGGTGGTGGTACATGTCGGCACAAATGATGTCGAGAAGAAAAGGAGGAACATACTACAGCGGGACTTCGAAGGCGGCTGAAAAGCAGGGTGTCCAAGGTGGTTATCTCCGGTTTGCTTCCAGTTCCTCGGGCTAGTGTGGCCAGAAACAGAGAGATAATGGACTTGAATGTGTGGCTGGGGAACTGGTGCAGGAAGCAAGGATTTAAATTCTTGGATCACTGGGGTATGTTTTGTGGTAAGCATAAATTCTACAAGAGAGACGGTTTGCACCTTAATAGATTGGGGACCAGCATTCTGGCAGGCAGGTTTGCTACTGCAACACAGCTACGTTTAAACGTAGGGGAAGGGACAAACTGGATGTTTAAGAAGGAAAATGAAGGGAAAGTTAGAACAAGGGAAGTCAAGAAAGTCAACTGCATCAATGAGGCAGAAAACTCAAAAAGGAATCATGCTGTAAGGTTGAGTGAAATAGGAGTTGATGGGAAGGGTGAGGGCAGTAACAAATTAAAAATACTATACATGAATGCACGAAGCATTAGAAATACGATGGATGAGCTTGAAGCTCTTTTAGAAATTGGCAGATACGATATTGTGGGGATAACTGAGACGTGGCTTCAAGTTGGACAGGGCCTGGGAAATGAATATTCAAGCCTACACGTGCTATCGTAAGGACAGACTGACGGGCAGAGGGGGTGGGGTGGCCATGTTGTTAAGGGATGATATTCAGTCCCTTGCACGGGGGGACCTAGAATCAGGGGATGTAGAGACAGTATGGATAGAGCTGAAAAATTCTAAGGGTAAAAA
>NW_025208734.1:8426-15083 GCF_004010195.1 Chiloscyllium plagiosum | reverse complement strand
CGAGATAGTATGTATGAAATAAGGAAACGTCTTTAAAATGTTGCTAATACTGGGTGGAGGGAGTGGCAAGAAGGTGTGGGGAAGGGCGCAGTGAGAAAAACAATGGGTCGGGTTTTTGTTGAGGGATTGGACACGAATGACCCCAAATTCCAAAACTCCCGCGACCCGCTATCCTGGTCAGGAGTCCTGTCCCTCCACTTTCTGCTCCATTCTTTCCGTCTCTGACAAATTTACAGCAAGGTCAGTGATATAGGTGTTCATGGGGTACACTTTCCCACCAATTCCACTCACTAATACACTCCCAAGCGTCTCCCAACAACATTACATCCTCATGGACCACCGCAATCATTTCAAACAATATCACTTATTTTCAGCTGTATTCACACAAATGATAGATCAACTAACGGTAACCTGATAAATTAAAAAAAAACTGAAACAGGAATAGCGGTCGCTGACGGGGGCCTGTTTCTGAGAAGAAGACTCATGCTCTCAGTGGCTTAATTGGCGATCCCAGATAAGCTATGTTTGGTAACAGAATCATTTCATGACCAAACCTGTAACCTCTAACTGGGCTATAGCATCTGGCGCTTCCCTCCCCTTTAGCCCTCACTCAACGATTGTCGATTAGAGACAACAACATTTCGTTCCATTGAGCACTCGCCGCGAGCAGTTCATGTTAACCCTATGCATCCTGCAGGATCCATCCCAAGTGATGACGTATAATGTTCAACAGCGAAGAAGAGGCGGTCCGACAGGAGCAAGCTGGAGGCACTGGTCCTCCAACCAATCAGAGAATCTCATGGGCTCGCTGGACGGTCTGATAAATCAGAGAATGCTGCTTGTCTAAAATAATCTAACCAGAACTTCCACACACCAACGCTCAATCAAAGTTCGCTTGAAAAATTCTTCCAGTTCAAAACACAATTGTTAATGATGACTCTGTTCCCTTTCCCGCAGACGAAAGTGAGGACTGCACATGCTGGAGATCAGAGTCAGCATTAGAGTCGTGCTCAGAAAGCACAGCAGGTCACGCAGCATCCGAGGATCATGAAAATCGAAGTTTCAGGCAGGCACCCTTCATCAGTAACCTTTCACGCAGCCAATTTATGATCAATATTGATACTATCCCTTCTATTCCTTCATCCCCAAGTTTCATGCACAGCGGTCTCACAGAACGTTTGTCTTTTGTTTTGCCAATCTACATTTATCTGATTGCGTTGGATTAGCATCATCAAGACTTCTTCTTATCTCATCAAAAAAATCGGTAGAAAGTTCACCACAATTTTCTGTGAACAATTCTATTTTAACTTTCCTGAATGAAACACATATTTCTTCACGTGGCACCTCATTTTGTCTGGTATGACCGTTTGCAACATGTTTCATACAGCTTTAAACGGTTTTCCTGTCAGTACTGAATTAATTGACAACACGTTTCTCATGGTAAACTGAAAGCGTGCATACATTTTAAAGATGAGGAAATGTGTCTGAATGAGTTGTGACTTGGACATTAGTTATCGTGAATACAAAGTAATGACAATCAGGTTGTGATGGTGTTAACCTCTACCACACTTTCACAAGCGGCCAGACAAGCTGAATACTTCCAGCATTTTCTGTTTTTTATATATATATCAGATTGCTAGTATTTGGATTCTGCACTTGAACTTTGGACAAAAGGGATGAAAAGTGAGTCGGAAGCAGGAGCTGTCATCTCAGTCAGTCATGCAACTCCCAGCTCTTCCTCTGGTTTTGTAGTTTTGTGACAACACTAACTGGCTTGAATATTGGATTTTAATGATCATCTAAGTATTTACATGTTACACTTTCAGCACAAACATGGAAGAGAAAAACATCAATTTATATCAATTTCACATTTTATGTGTGCATGTCCAGGTCATAATTCTACTTTTAAGGGGAAGACAGCATTTCATATTGGTAACAGTAAATGCTAACGATTCGCAGGCCATGGCTGTGAGAGCATGGAATCCAAATGACTGGACTTCCAGGGACAGTCGCTGTTTCTATCAACATGGACCCTGTCTGATTCGGCATTACAGTCTCCCATCCTTCTGCTCATGATGCCTTCAGTTCTGTCTTGGTTTTGTTCCGAATGGGTTCTAATGCACGGGCTATCCAATCATCGATTATGTTGCTTTTACTAAAGAGTGAGGATCCTTCACTCAGAGCACACTGCCTCCGTAGTTCAATGTTTAGATAGGGGAGGAACACAGACAGGGGAATGGCTGAAGGCTTCCTTTCTTTGCTGCAACCAAACTCTGGTGTTGAAATTTGAAATGGGACAAGATAAGCCAATTGAGTGCAATCCTATTTTCTGGCTGATCTCTCCAAAGGCCACAGTCATTTCGCCAGAATGTGTCTGTGTGTTTGCCTCTGTAAGTGAAATGGGGTTTAGATCACAGAGGGCGTGTAAACACAGGTTATCCATCTTAAACTTCAGTCGGATACATTGCAAAACGTGCCTGGATGATAGCATTACGACGAGTGCTTGAACAATTTGAGAACACAACTGGAGAGGCCAAGTGCTGAAAACTTGGATGATGGGCCTCTTTCCATTCTGTAACCAGTCGATGACTTGCTCAAACTTATGTTCTGATAAATTAAACGCCATATGCTTTGGCATTAAAAAGCAGTTCAACAGCTTGCAAGGAAGCACTGGCGGTGTATTGGTTAACAGTTGGTGTTTTGTTCACTGCGGCCAGGGTTGTGTGCCTGGTCAGGGAATCAGGTTATATAGTTGCTGAGAGTGACAACAACGACAGTGGAGCAGCTCTGACGGGAATGCTTCAATATCTCAGATCAGTTCATGCCTCGAGAACATCAGAGTTCATGTCCCTGCTCCTTCAAAGTATCTGCTCATTTGGTCAGTTCATCCTTCATTCCCCTAAAGATTCACAGAGTTGAAACGGGGCTCTTTTTAATTGTTTCCTTAAAACTCCCACGGGTTGCAGGTATTGGATATGTTTGAAATTGATAATGTGCACAAGAGCAGCGTGCGAGACGCTCCTATCTTCCCCTCCTCTGACAGCGCTGTGAGGTTGACTCTGATATTCTCGGTTGCATTCATCGATCGGAGACATTAATCGGTATATTAAAAAAGTGCCACAAATAATTCAAACAGAATGAAATTCTTTCAAATGTTCTGGCTACAAAGTATTCAGAAACAGCTCATGTTTGAGAGATATTTAGGAAAACCGAGTTTAAGAAGATAAACAACTTGCTTTGCAAGATGATTCCAATGAAGACGTCAATTCTTTTGAACGATTCGGTGGAATTTTAGTTCTTTCTATTACCACAGACTCATCTGAGAGTGACAAATGCCTCAGTAGGGACCGACGTTCAGAAAATTACGAATTTAACCATTTGGCTACTTCGTCCTTCAATTTAGACTTGAAACCAGAGCCTGTTTACGTAAGCAAAGATGTAAACAGGCAGCAGGCTGCCATTCGAGGACAGGCCAAGCCGTTTAGAATTGATTTACGCTGAACGTATACCTCCTCAGGCAGCCTGGCTTCCTGTAATCTCCCATCATCCTGCCTGTTTACTTTGGATTCCTCTAGTTGTGTTGTCGTTACACAGGAAGAGAAGCATTAAGCCGCTTCCCGTACGTCTCCTCCCCACCTGTTTCCCCGTTTCTCTATGGCTTCTACTCTCTCATGTTGCTCTTCCTGCCAAACTGGAGCATTCTTCGCGTCAGCTGCTTGTTATCCACATGTTCCTCGAAGGAGAAAAACAGAAGTGGAATTTCAAACTCAAACAGCTTAGCCCTGGAGAAAACTACTTCACGCTTTTTCATCAGAAATAATTACCACCCCATCTAACCCGATGATTATCTTATATGTCTTTATTAAGTCACCTCTCAACCTTCTTCTCGCCCACGGAAACAGCTTCAAGTCCCTCAGCCTTTCCTCGTAAGATCTTCCCTTCATACCAGGCAACATCCGAGGAAATCGGTCCGCTTTCCAAAGTTTCCACATCCTTCTTGTAATGTGAACAGAACTGTACACGATACTCCAAATGCGGCCGCGCCAGAGTTTTGTCCAGCTGTCGCATAACCTCATGGTTCCGAAACTCGATCCCTCTATTAATGAAAGCTAAAACACTGTATGACTTTTTAACAACCCTGTCAACCTGGGTAGCAAATTTCAAGGATCTCTGTTCCTGAACATCTCCACTTCCAAGAAACTTACCATAAGCACAATACTTTGCAATCCGATTACTCTGACCAACAAGAATCATCTCACACTTTTCCGCATTAAACTCTATTTGCCACCTCTCAGCCCAGCTCTGTAGCTTATCTCTGTCTCTCTGTAAACTACAACATCCTTCGTCACTATCCACAACTCCAGCGACCTTAGTGTCGTCTACAAATTTACTAACCCACCCTTCTACGCCCTCATCCATGTCGTTTATTAAAATGAAGAGCAGCAGTGTACCCAACACCGACCCTTACGGGACACCACTGGGAACTGGTGCCTAGGATGAACATTTCCCATCAACCACCGCCTTCTGTCTTCTTTCGGCAAGCCAATTACTGATCCAAACTGCTATATCTCCCATAATCCCATTCCCCTGCATTTTGTACAACAGCCTACTCTGGGGAATCTTATCGAACGCCTTGCTGAAAACCAGATACACTAAGTGAACCGGTTTAATCTCATCTACCTGTTTGGTCATCTTCTCAAAGAACTCAATAAAAGTTGTGAGGCACGACCTACCCTTCACAAAACTGTGCTGACTATCTCTAATCAAGTTATTCTTTTCCAGATGATTATAACTCCTGTCTCTTATAACCATTTCCAACGGAGAATACTGTCGAAAGATATTCATTTAGTGCCTCCCCTGTGCCCTCTTCTCCACACACATCTTCCCATTACTATCATTGATTGGCGCTAATCTTACTCTTGTCATTCTTGTCTTCTTTAAATACCTGTAAAAAGCCTCAGGGTTTATGCTGACCCTATCCACCATCATCGTCTCATGTCTCCTCCTGGTTCTTCTGAGCTCACTCTTTAGGTCTTTCCTGGTTGTCGTGTAATCCTCAAGCGGCCTAACTGAGCCTTCACATCTCATCCGAACATATACCTCTTTCTTCATCGTGACCAGAGATTCAACTTCCTTCATAGATTCCAGCTCCCGCGCTCTACAGCTTCCACCATGCCTGACAGGTGCATACATATGTTAGACACTCAGGAGCTTTTCCTTGATTAAGCTCCACATTTCTAATGTGCCCAAAACCTGCAGTTTCCATCCCCATATGCCTAAATTGTGCCTAATCGCATCGAAATTGCCTTTTCCCCAGCAGTAGATCTTGCACAGTGGTATGCATCTGTCCGTTTCTATCACTAAAGTAAACATAACAGAATTGTGATCGCTATCACCAAAGTGCTCACCTACTTCCAAGTCTAACTCCTGGCCGCGCTCATTACACAGTACCAAATCTAATGTGGTTTCACCCCTTATTGGCCTGTCCACATAATGTGTCAGGATGCCCTCCCGCACACATTGGACAAAAAGGGATCCAACTATAGTAGTCATACTATAGTGTTTCTAGTCAATATTTGGAAAGTTGAAGTCCCCCCATGACAACTACCTTCTCTGTCTCATTACTATCGAGAATCATCTTTGCTATCCTTTCCCCAATATCTCTGGTAGCATTTGGAGGCTGATAGAAAACTCCCAACAGCGTGACCTCTCCTTTCCTGTTTATAACCTCAGCCCATACTACACCAGTTGATGAGTCTCCTAACATCCTCTCTGCAACTGCAATGCTGTCCCTTGACCAATAATGCCACTTTTACCATCTTCTCGTTTAGATTATATTAGATTACTTACAGTGTGGAAACAGGTCCTTAGGTCCAACAAGTCCACACCGACCCTCCGAAGAGCAACCCACCCAGACCCATTCCCCTACACCTAACACTCGGGGCAATTTAGCATGGCCAATTCACCTAACCTGCACATCCTTTGGACTGTGGGAGGAAACCGGAGCACCTGGAGGAAACCCACGCAGACACGGGGAGAATGTGCAAACTTCACACAGACCGTCGCCCAAGTTGGGAATTGAACCTGGGGCGTCTGGCGCTGTGAGGTAGCAGTGCTAACCACTGTGTTACCGTGCCGCCTACTGTTCTTCCTGAAAAATGTAAATCCTGGGACCTGCAACAATCATTCCTGTGCCTGCTCTATCCATGTATCCGAAATGGTCACAACATTGACGTCCCCAGGTACCAACCCATGCTGCAATTTCATCCACCTTATTTTGGATGCTCCTGGCATTGAAGTAGACACACTTCAAACCAACACATTGCTTGCTGGTGCCATCTTGCATCCCTGATACTTGATTTCGGATCTCCATACTCTCAACCTTTTGTATACTCGAACTACAATTTGGGCTCCCATCCCCTTGCTGGATTAGTTTAAACCCACCCCCAATAGCCTTAGCGAATATCCCCTCCCCAGGATATTGGTACCCTTCTTGTTCAGCCGAAGACCATCCTGCTTGTGCAGGTCCCAGAAAGAGCCTCAATTATCAAAGAATCCAAAACCCACCAGCCTGCACCATCCCTGTAGCCACGTGTTGAACTCCAATCTCTTCCTATTCCTCACCTCACTAGCACGTGGCACGGGCAACGAAACAGA
>NW_025208734.1:2504-6458 GCF_004010195.1 Chiloscyllium plagiosum | reverse complement strand
GAAATAGAACTTGATCAGAGTTTGAACATGGAAGGAAAAGGCTCCGGTTACAGTGGGAGAGAATCGTTCACTTGTGTGTGTGGACAAGGCTTCTGCACCCACCAGAGCTCACAAACTACAATTGTAGTCATATTTAAGTGAGACTGTAGACAAGTGATGATTCATTTCTCCATCTGAGCTGAAACCCCATGAAAGCAATGATACCAGGAACAAGCTCAATGTGTGGGAAGGGATACACTCCTTCTCTGACCCACTGCGACACCTCCTCGATCACAATGACGAGAAATCATTTCAAAGTCTGGATTGCGGAAAATGCGATAACACATCCTGTGATTGGATTATCCAACACCATGCTCATACTAATGAGAAACCTTTCATCTGTCCAGACTTTGGAAAATATTATCATACCTCTGTGTAGGTGATGCATGGGAAATGTGCTCACACGCATGAAAGTCCTTTAGAACTTCTGGGGGCCTGGCCTCTGATCCACGTGCTCATTCAGAGGACAGATATCTTCAGTTCCACAACTGTGGGACATGCTGCAAATGTCCGATCGACGTGAAGTCCCATCAACATTACTAACTGGTCTTTTCAACGCCCAGACCGTGACTAGTGTTGCAAATGCTCCTGGGGACTGACATGGCATCGACGTATTCACAAAGAAGAGACCCTTTAAATGCTGAGATTGTAGTAATCACTATACAAGTTCCTTGGGATCGTTTAATCATGAACGTCTTCACATTGTGGAGAGACGATCAAATATCCGGTGTGTGGGATGTGCTCTCCAGTCCCTGCAGGGCTGATGTTCCATCGACATTTTCACAAGTTGAGAGACACTTCAATTGTTTTCACTGTGGGACTTGGTTCGGGCGATCATCTCAACTCTCAGTACACCAGCGAGTTTGCAGTGGGCAGAACGTATTTTCCTGCTTCATTTGAGAAAAACAGTTAGCTTACTCATCGACCCTGCTGAGACCGCAGAGAGATCCACTGGGGGAAGGAATTCACTCACTCATCGAGCCTGCTGAGAGAGCTCAGAGCGCAGTGTTCAACTGCGATTGGACTTTGTTGTTCGTGACATTCAGGACTGAAAGCAAAGTTTTCATATTTTAGATAAATGTCAAACAAATCAATTTTGTATTCAATAGCGTACGAGAGGTCAATGTAAGGATGGGGTTCCGTAGTACTTGAAGCATCAACACAGGTTCTTGAGGGCAAATGTAATAGAATTCTATGAAGAGGTAATGAGCAAGTGAGAAACAGTATATTCTGTGAATGGGATCAGCTTGAATTCGCAGCTGGCATTTTTCAAGGTGCAGTATCGGAAGCTGCGAAATAAGGGTCTATGGTGTCATGGGCAAAGTACTGGCAAGGCTTGAGTTTTGGCTGACTGGCTGAAAACAGTTGGGTGAAAGGGTCTTTTCCAGGATGGCAGCGCGTGACGTGTGGAGTTCAGCAAGAGTCAGTTTTGGCACCACAACTATTCCCGTTATGCGTGAATGATCGGGTCAAAGGACCTGAGAGTTTTGTTGATATTTTGCAGAATACACAACAACAGGTGGAAGGACAGATGGTTTTGAGGAAGTGTGCAGGCTGCAGAATGACATGGACTTGATTAATGCATGGATAACAAATTGTTGCAGTTAGAACACTGTGTGGAAAAGAGAGTGGTCATAAAGTAATGGCATGATTAGAGGCATAGACCATTTTCTGACGGGGAAAGGCTTCAGAGATGCCTCGGTTAAAGGCACTTGAGAGACCTAGTTGAGGTTTCTCTTATGGTTAACATGCAGGTTCTGTTGGCCGTTAGGAGAGTAAATGCAATGTTGGCATTCATTCAAGCGAGTTAAGAACCAACTGCAGAGGTTTGCAACTGACGCGAGAAGAGACTCTCGTCAGACGCATTTGGATTATCTAGAATAGCTTTTGCCCTCATGTCTGAAGGGAGATATATTATCAGTGGTGGATAGGAGGTTTACAATGGCTGACACAGAGGTAGCACTGCTGTCTTCCAGCCTCAACAACGCTGGTTCAATGTCTTCATCGGGCGAATGTCTGCAGTTTGCACGTTCTTTCCGTGTCTTCGTGAGTTTTCTCCACAGAAGGAAAATACGTTGTTGATGTCATTTGGCCATGGGAAATGCAGAGTTAGAGGAATCGGGTAGAGGTGTGAGGTTTTGTGCAATGATCTTCGAATGTTTCATGGGTTCTTCTTGGGCTGATTTGCCTTTTCGCACATTGTCAGGATTCTATTGGAACAACGTTGATCGCAGGACTTGTCGTCATAGAATTTATTTTTTTTTAAATCACAGTTTCCATGTAAACATGCGATCTCAAGTCAATCTCTTGAACAATATGAGGAGTGGAGGGGCATTCTTCAAAGGAAATCATGAAGGCAAAGCGAGCAAATTAGATAGCCTTAGCACATAAATTTAAGGATAAAGTAAATATATTTTATAAGTACATTCAGTGCTCGAGACCAGATCGGATCCCAGGAAGATGCAAGTGCTAACATTTGTCTTGTACCTCAGCAGATGGGAGAGACACTAAATGTTCATTTCACATTAGTGAACGAAATGGAGACTACAAACATTTATGTTTTGAAAGTAGTTCACATTGAAAAGAGGAAGTTCCGGAAGACTTGGAAAATATAAAGTTGGATATTTCTCTGGGATCTGATCTCGTGCAGCAAGGGCTTTGTGGGAAAACAGGGAAATAAACTGTTGGGCCCTTGGTAGAAATATTTGCATCACCTATTACTGCGAGTGATGTGCCCAATAAATAGAGTGTAGTTTTGTTGAGGAAGGGATGAATGGAGAAAACTGAAAATGATAGACCTGTGAGGCTTGCGAAGGTCGTGGGTAATTTGTTGGAAGCAGTTCTGAGCAATCGGATTTATATGTATTTTGAGAGACGAGTAATGAATAGGGCTAATCCGTTTGGTTTTGTGCGAGGGAATTTCTGTCCCACAAACATGGTTGGGTTATTTGAGGACGTAACCAAGAATATTGATGAGGACTAAGTGGTAAGCATTGTTCAGTTGGAATTTAATAAATCCTTTTAAAAGGTTCCACAAGGCTGATTAATTTTTAACATAGAATTCAATGTCAGCTTTACAATTAGATATAAAATTAATTTAATGGTAGAAGGCATGAACGGTGGTGGAAGTTAGTGTTCTGACTGCAGGACTGTTACCAGCTGTGTTCCACAGGGTTCAATACTGAGCCCACTTTCGTTTTTCATTCATACAAATGATTTAGATAAAAATGTGTAAAACATGGTCAGTGAGTTTGCAGATGAGATCAAGATTGGTAGGAGAGTGGACAGTACAAAAGATTGTGTCAGATTGTAACAGTAGATTATCAGTAAAAGTTACTGAAGTAATGTATTTGATTTATTTGATTTCCTCTTGCTAATCAAATGTTGGATCCGGCAGATCGAACGAAATCAGAAGCACTGTGGTCAAAGCAAACGTTCACACTTGAGGAAATACCCGGGAATCAGGGTGATGTTACTGAGCAATTGCCTGTGTGTGATGACATCACCCACATGAATACACAGCATTTGAGTTTGCGCAAACAGGTGATCTCGACAAAGAATGTGAATGTCTGTGGAGAAATCGAAAAGGAGATTTATCAGAACAGTCAAAGAAATGCGGAATATTATATCTAAGTTCAGGGTGGAGAAGTTGAAGTTGTTCTACAGACATCAAAAACGATTCAGGTGTGATTTGTTCAACATACCAAGGTTTTAATACGTTTAGGAAGTTAGAGGAAGAGCAGCTGTTCCCGTTTCATGGGAAACAAATGTATGATATTGTGCAAGAATTACTGCGAGTCAGAAGGTAAAACTTCCATGTTGCTTTTGTCTTAACGAATAAAGTGGCATGATTTAATCTTGATACATAATTTGGTTTCCGTGTTCGAATCTGTAAATCCTACTCTGACATGGTGT